>NW_020664791.1:607624-645338 GCF_002925995.2 Terrapene triunguis | reverse complement strand
AGGATAAGGATGTGGCCAGTGGGTCCCTGGACTGCATGTATCTATTGACCCATGAGGGGAAGCAGGTCCTTGGCCTCTACTCTTGCCCCATACCCTGATATAGTGACTACTCAGGAGATGTGTTCTGGCTGCTGTGAACTGGGGTGTGAGGATTCTGTTCCTCGGACCCATGAGAATATGGCTGAGCAAGAGCCCGTTTACTCAAGCTGTGTCCTTTGTGTAGGAATATCACCATTGGGACGTAGTCCTGGCCTCACCAGCTCCCTATTTATTATGCTCTGCCCCTTTCCCCATGTCATTAATGAAGAAGTTAAACACCCAAGCCTCTGGCACCGCCATAAACCCCAACTCCTAACTGAGTACTGTCCCTTTTATCATCACTCTTTGTTCATGGTCTTTCAGGCAATGTTTGGTTTGATTTCAAGATAGTGAGGGGGAGTCTGAGATTGTGACAATAGACATCACTCAGCTAGTAAGGTTGGAGCGAGGTCATAGGAATACTGTCAAAAGCTTGATTGCTAGACTAGGGGCAAGCCTTGATTTTCCAGACTCCATATATATATATTATTCCAAATTATTATGTAGTCCTGTGCCCGAAATTCACAGTGAAACTGAAATGTCTCTTTGCAGCCCCCTAATTTTATTGAGTTTTATTTCTAATTTTCCCACAAGACCTTTTATATTGGGGTTTACCACTATTGTGACCAACTCTCATTCTTACTGTGACTGGGGTAAATCAGACATCCCAGATTTGGCTGTAGTTAATTTGCACACAGCTTAAAGGGGTGTCACAACTGGTAGGAAAAGCATGTTGGCACCAGAGGAATTTAGACTCCTTTGTTGACAGCAT
The DNA here is from genome assembly GCF_002925995.2 of Terrapene triunguis. NCBI lineage: Eukaryota > Metazoa > Chordata > Testudines > Emydidae > Terrapene > Terrapene triunguis. The sequence goes on along the minus strand of NW_020664791.1, from coordinate 644,488 downwards.
AGCTGTGAATCAGGGCCTTCTTCTGTCTAGTTGGCAGTGGCTTTTTAACCATATTTGCTTTGTGTTACATATGCTTGCCAGTTGTTGGTGTATTTGTATTACAGCTGAGCGCTGAACCATCCACTGAATATATGTATAATCCCTTACAATATAATGGGCTGTGTCCCAGCTCTAGGCCATGGAGAGGGGCTGTGCCCCAAGGTGAGGTGAGGCAAGGTGGTGTATTGTGACATAGCAAGAAAGTGTAATTTGTGATTCCTTCAGTATTAGGCGAGCAGAGGGCAGGAGAGTTCATGCTAACGACATGGACAGTGCGGGGCAGGTGTCCAAGAAACCCCCTGCTGCTGCCACTGGCGAGCAGATCCTAAAGGATTTCCAGGTTCTGATAGAGAAGGTTGGGGGGAAGCCAGAGGTGCTGCTGGTTGGAGAGTCTCAGGAGGGAAAAGACACTCGGGCTCTGATGGCGGCTTTTGTCCAGGAATTGTTCCCGGACGCTTGCAAACCAGGGATTAGTCCAGCAATGGCTGTGACCCAGACACAGCCAGGGGCCAAGCCTGGAGCTAGCAACAGTCAATCCCAACTCATCTTCTTCCTGTGCCGCGCTTCCTCCCTGCGAGGCAAGCAGGCCGAGATCCAGAAGATCTTGAAGGAAGTGAAGAAGTTTAGCCACAGAGCCCCAGCTGCCCTGGTGGGAGTCATCGTGCAGCCCAAGAAGGAAGAGGAGACAGAGGCCCGGAAGCTGATGGAGAGCGTGCTCCAGGGTGCCTTCCCTAGACAGCCGCGTAAACGGGACAAGCGGGGTAAGAAGCAGGGCCAGGCGCTGGAGCTGGAGGAGGTGCAGGTGGAGGTGGAAGTCTTCATTCCAGGTCAGCCACGGGGGAAACTGGCCATCATGAAAGCCGCCTGCCGAGCTTCTGAGGCCCTGCAGCAGCGCACATCTGCAGATGTGAAGCAGGATGGTATGGACGGATTGGGGGGAGAGGGGGAGGAGGGAAGCCAGGGAGCACATGGGGGCAGTGGATGGAGAAGTGAAGTACATAGTCTAGAAGTCAAAATAATAAGATGGGTGAACTAGAGTGACTCGTGATAAAGGAGGATATTGATATAATAGGCATCACAGAAACCTGGTGGACTGAGGACGATCAATGGGACACAATCATTCCAGGGTACAAAATATATCAGCAGAACAGGGAGTGGGAGTGGCACAAATTTGTGAAAGAAAATGTAGAATCAAATGAAGTAAAAATCTTAAGTGAATCCAGATGTTCTATAGAATCTCAAAGGGTAGGAATAAATGGTAAATTCTCAGAATGGAGAGGGGTAACTAGTGGTGTTCCCCAAGGGTCAGTCCTAGGACAAATCCTATTCAACTTATTCATAAATGATCTGGAGAAAGGGGTAAAAAGTGAGGTGGCAAAGTTTGCAGATGATACTAAACTGCTCAAGATAGTTAAGACCAAAGCAGACTGTGAAGAACTTCAAAAAGATCTCACAAAACTAAGTGATTGGGCAACAAAATGGCAAATGAAATTTAATGTGGAAAAATGTAAAGTAATGCACATTGGAAAAAATAACCCCAACTATACGTTCGATATGATGGGGGCTAATTTAGCTACAACGAATCAGGAAAAAGATCTTGGAGTCATTGTAGATAGTTCTCTGAAGACGTCCACGCAATGTGCAGAGGCAGTCAAAAAAGCAAACAGGATGTTAGGAATCATTAAAAAGGGGATAGAGAATAAGACGGAGAATATATTATTGCCCTTATATAAATCGATGGTATGTCCACATCTTGAATACTGCATACAGATGTGGTCTCCTCATCTCAAAAAAGATATACTGGCACTAGAAAAGGTTCAGAGAAGGGCAACTAAAATGATTAGGGGTTTGGAACGGGTCCCATATGAGGAGAGATTAAAGAGGCTAGGACTTTTCAGCTTGGAAAAGAGGAGACTAAGGGGGGATATCATAGAGGTCTATAAAATCATGAGTGATGTGGAGAAAGTAGATAAGGAAAAGTTATTTACTTATTCCCATAATACAAGAACTAGGGGCCACCAAATGAAATTAATAGGCAGCAGGTTTAAAACAAATAAAAGGAAGTTCTTCACACAGCGCACAGTCAACTTGTGGAACTCCTTGCCTGAGGAGGTTGTGAAGGTTAGGACTATAACAGGGTTTAAAAGAGAACTGGATAAATTCATGGAGGTTAAGTCCATTAATGGCTATTAGCCAGGATGGGTAAGGAATGGTGTCCCTAGCCTCTGTTTGTCAGAGGGTGGTGATGGATGGCAGGAGAGAGATCACTTGATCATTACCTGTTAGGTTCACTCCCTCTGGGGCACCTGGCATTGGCCACTGTCAGTAGACAGGATACTGGGCTAGATGGACCTTTGGTCTGACCCAGTACGGCCGTTCTTATGTTCTTATAGAATGCAAGTGGAGAGACATTGGAAGGCAGGGTGAGGAAGCCGGGCATTCGGGGCTTCAGGTCACGGCCATTTTAGTGTTGTTGGTTGTTGTTATTTTTGAAAAGACTGAAGATGGGGGAGAGCTCTATGTGAATAATAAATATGGGCTCTTTATAGCTCTTCTATAGCTGATTAATGTGTGGGGTAGGTGTTCCCAGGACACCACTGTGGGCTGCTTGGGTCAGGCTCTGTAAAGCGCCCAGCACATTTTCAGGTTCCATGTAAATAATGACTCCGCCACGCCACGTAGGTGCTAGGCCGCTTTGGGAGCTGTGTGCCCCTCAGAGAGAAATGATTCAAGGGACGGGACTCCCACTCTCCCTTCGGAGAACAGTCTGGATTCTGCCATGATTAGACCAGAACAGTGGGTCTGGCAAAGAACCTTCTGCTTCAGAAGACGTCTTGCTGCTGCTTTGGTATTTATAATGCAACAGGAGGCTGGGGCCTTGTGACGTTCCCCTGATGTTATCCGGACCAGTGATCTGCTAGATCACTCCAATCCTTGACTCTGGGAGCCAGCCTTACCCTGCTCTGCTTTGAGAACCCCCACTCCTGGGCTGTTCACACACAGCCTCTAGCTTGTAAGCTGCTCCCAGCTACGTGAGTGTGCACTTTTGGCCAGCCGCTGCTTGGATTGTGCAACCGAATGACACTAGCCAATATCTCCGGTCCCAGACACAACCCTAGGAACCTGCGTCTTGCAGTGTCCAGTTATGCCCGCTGGACGCTGCAAGCTTACATGAGTTCGTCAATTTAACAAAGAAATTGATATTTACCAGGCTTGTTATCCCAAGGGGAATCTCTGACATGCTTCAAACCAAATCCACTGCTTCAGGTACAATAAACAAACATTTATTAACTACACAGATAGATTTTAAGTGATTATAAATGAAAACATAACAAGTCAGATATGGTCAAATGAAATAAAAGCAAAACGCATTCTAAGCTGATTTTAACACTTTCAATACCCTTATAAACTTAGATGCTTCTCACCACAGGCTGGCTGGTTGCCCCTCAGCCAGGCTCTCCCCTTTGGTCAGTGCTTCAGTCGCTTGGAGGTGATGTTTGTAGATGGAGGTGGAAGAGAGAGAGAGTGCATGGCGCTCATGTTCTTTTTATCATGTTCTTTCTTCCCTCTTGGCTTTGCCCCCCCCTTCAGAGTCAGGTGAGCATTACCTCATCACAATCCCAAACTGACCAAAGGAAGGGGGGTGACTCACTCGAGAGTCCAACAGACCCTTTTGTCACTGCCTAGGCCAGTGTCCTTTGTTCCTGTGAGGCTGAGGGGCGGGGGTTTGTCCCATACATGCCTCAATGAGGTGTGAACAGCCCCTCTGCTCTTAGAGAGCTTTTCCCTGGGCTTTCTTCAAGCCATGAGGACACATTTTCAGCCTCATAACTATATACATGAAATTATAACCTATAACATTATTATAACATCACTATAACAACAATGCTCAGTGCATCATGAGCCTTCCGAAGACACCCAACCTGACAAACTTTGCATTGGATACCACACAATCATTTTCTAAGGATGAACATGGGTGTTTCCACAAGGTACGGAACGTCACAGGCCTGTCATGGTGCTCTAAAGTCAGTTATCATTGCTCTGAATGTTCAGTAGAACCCCAGAGTTACAAAAACCTCGGGAATGGAGGTTGTGCATAACTCTGAAATGTTCCTAACTCTGAACAAAACATTCTGGTTCTTTCCAAAGTTTCCAACTGAACATTGACTTAACACAGCTTTGAAACTTTACTGTGTAGTAGAAAAATGCTGCTGTCTCTTTATTTTTTTAGTAGTTTACGTTTAACATGGTACTGTACTGTATTCGCCTTTTTTGGGGGTGGGGGTGTCTCTGCTGCTGCCTGATTGTACTTCCGGTTCTGGTTCATAACTCTGGTGTTCATAACTCTGAGGTTCTCCTGTATCTGTTGCGGCAGCCTTCATAGCTTCTTTGTCTGCCCCCCCGCCCCCCCGCCATTGCTGCATGTGCTGTAAGCCCCTGGAACTGGGTCATACAGTCCCTCATCTCACAGGCCCGCTGCTCTGTTAATGTAGGATTTGCTGCTGAGCGAGGGGCTGTTGGCAATATGCTGTTTGGTGCCTGCTGGGTTGGAGCATGAGGAGGAGCTGTTTGGGGTTTGAGCGAGGGATGGAGAACATAAGAACGGCCATACAGGGTCAGCCCAATAGTCCATCTGGCCCAGTGTCCTGTCTTCTGACAGTGGCCAGTGCCAGATGCTTCTGAGGGAATGAACAGAACATGGCAATTTCGAGTGATCATCCCCTGTTGTCTAATCCCAGCTTCTGGCAGTTGGAGGTTTAGGAATGCCTGGAGCATGGGGTTGCATCCCTGCCCATCTTGGTTAATAGCCATTAATGGACCTATCCTTCATTAACGTATCTAATTCTTTTCTGAACCCAGTTATACTTTTGGCCTTCACAACATCCCCTGGCAAAGAGTTCCGCAGGTTGACTGTGCATTGTCTGTCGAAGTACTTCCTTTTGTTTGTTTTAAACCTGCTGCCTATTAATTTCATCAGGTGACCCAGAGTTCTTTTGTTATGTTCTTCCTTGTTACGCTCCCTACACCAGTCATGATTTTATAGACCTCTGTCATATCCCCCCTTAGTTGTCTCTTTTCTAAATTGATCAGTCCCGCTCTTTTTAATCTCTCCTCATACAGAAGCTGTTCCATACCCTGATCATTTTTGTTGCCCTTCTCTGTACCTTTCCCAATTCTGATGTATCCTTTTTGAGACGGGACGACCAGAACTGCATGCAGTATTCAAGGAGTGGGCATACCACGGATTTATATAATGGAGTTATGATATTTTCCACTTTATTATCTATCCCTTTCCTAATGGTACCTAATAACCTGTTAGCTTTTTTTTTCACTTCAGCTACACACTGAGCAGATATTTTCAGAGAACTATCCACAATCTCTCCAATATCTCTTTCTTGACCCCATCATTTTATAGATCCAGTTGGGATTATTTTTGTCAATGTGCATTACTTTATACTTATCAACATTGAATTTCATCTGCCATTTTCTTGCCCAGTCACCCAGTTTAGTGAGATTCCTTTGTAACTCTTTGCAGTCAGCTTTGGACTTAGCTATTGAGTAATTTAGTGTTGACCTCAAATTTGGCACCTCTATATTCACCCCCTGTCATGAATATAGGGGGAAGGGTAGCAACCTTTATGTATGCAGTAGCATAAAATCCCTCCTTGGAAGCTGTACTGGATTGCCTTATCTGTAAGGGGTTAAGCAGTTCAAATAACCTAGTTGGCACCTGACCAGAAGGACCAATGAGGAAAGAAGATACTTTCAAATCTGGGTGAGGGGAGGATTTGTTTTTTTGTTCTGTGTGTTATTCCCTCTCCGGACGGAGGGAGAAGCCAAGCAGGTACAATATCTCCTGCAAATATACCTGGAATAATCCATCTGAAATCACAGAAACTGTGAGTAGAGCAAGGAAATGCATTAGGTTATCTTTTGTTTTGGCTTGTGGATTTTTGTATGCTATAGAGGTAGTTTTATTCCTCTTTTTGTAACTGTGAAGCTGAGCCGAGAGGGAATCCTCTTTGTTTTAAATCTGTTTATTACCCTGTAAAGTTACCTTCCATCCTGATTTTACAGGTGTGATTCTTTTATTTTTTTCTTTATAAATAAAGTTCTTCTTTTAAGAACGTGATTGATTTCAGTGCCCTGAAGACAAAGGGTCTGGTCTGTGCTCACATTGCTAAGGCAACTGGTTGGTATATTATTCTCACGCCTCCCCAGGAAAAGAGGTGAAGGGGCTTGGGGGGATATTTTGGGCGGGGAATAGGGATTCCAAGTGACCCTTCCCTGAATTTTTGTGTAAATCACTTGGTGGTGGCAGCAATACCATCCAAGGACAAGGAAAAGAATTTGTACCTTGGGGACGTTTTAACCTAAGCTGGTAGAATATAAGCTTAGGTGGGTCTTTCATGCGGGTCCCCACATCTGTACCCCAGAGTTCAGAGTGGGGGGGAACCCTGACACCCCCTTTACCAGATCATTTATGAATATGTTGAATAGCACAGTCCCAGTACAGATCCTTAGGGGACCCCACTATTTACCTCTCTTCACTATGAAAATGGACCATGTATTCCTACCCTTTGTTTCCTATCTTTTAACCAGTTACTGATCCATGAGAGCACCTTCCCTCTTATCCCATGACAGCTTACTTCACTTAAAGAGCCTTTGGTGAGGGACCTTGTAAAAGGCTTTCTGAAAGTCCACTGGATCCCCCTTGACCATGTTTATTGACACCCAATTTGCCTGGTACCAATGTTAGGTTTACTGGCCTGTAATTGTCAGGATTGCTCTGGAGCATTTTTTAAAAATTGGCATTCCATTAGCTACCCTCCAATCATCTGATACAGAGGCTGATTTAAGCAAAAGGTTACATAACACAGTTCGTAATTCTGCCATTTCATATTCGAACTCCTTCAGAACGCTTGGGTGATACCATCTGGTCCTGGTGACTTATTACTGTTTAATTTGTCAATTTGTTCCCAAACCTCCTCTATTCATACCTCACTCTGGGCCAGTTCCTCAGATTTGTCACTTAAAAATAATGGCTCGCATGTGAGGATCCCCTCCATATCCCGTGCAGTGACGACCGATGCAAAACATGCATTTAGCTTCTCCACAATGGCTTGTCTGTTTCTGATGTACTTACATTTTTTTGCTGTTAGTGTTTGTGTATTTAGCTAGTTGCTCTTAGAGTCTCTCTTGGCCTGAGGCCTTCTTATGCTTTTACACTTGACTTTCCAGTGTTGATGCGTCTTTCTATTTTCCTCACTAGGATTTGACTTCCGGTTTTTAAAGGATGCATGTCTTTTTGTCTCTAAGTGCCTCTTTTACTCTGCTGTTTAGCCATGGTGGCATGTTTTGTCCTCTTACTGCTTTTTTTGATTTGGGGTGTACATTTAGTTTGAACCTCTATTATGCTACTTTTAAATAATCGCCGTGCAGTTTGCAGACTTTTCACCCTTGTGACTGTATCTTTTAATTTCCGTTTAACTGGCTTCCTCATTTTTGTGTAGTTCCCCTTTTTGAAGTTAAACGCTGCTGTGGTGGGTTTCTTTGGCATTTTCCCCCCTACAAGGATGTTCAATTTAATTACATTATAGTCACTGTTACCGAGCGGTTCAGCTATATTCATCTCTTGGGCCAGATACCGTGTGCCTCTTAGGACTAAATGAAGAATTGGCTCTCACATTGTGGGGTCCAGGACTAGCTGCTCCAAGAAATGATGTCTAGAAATTTTATCTCTGCATCCATTCCTAAGATGACATATGCCCAGTCAGTATGGGGATAGTTGAAATCCCCCATTACTATTGAGTTTTCTGCCTTGGAGGGACGTTCAAGGCCCGGCGGGTGGCTCAAAAGGGGGAGAGGGATTGTTCCAGGGTGTTCTCTCCTCTCACGAAGGAGAATTGCCCACCAGTTCATTTCTTTCTGTGGCCCATTGATCTTGGGAAAGACTCATGGGGTCTGACATAGTTCTCAGTTTCACTAAGAACAATGCGGAGGAGCAAGTGCTAATTGCTGAACAGCCCCTTCTGGAGCGGTAGTATCAACTTGTATGGTCCTAAGTACCGGCATCTAAAAGCTGCGTTGTGCCCCGCTCCTCCTGACCCGGCAGTGTTTGCTAAGGACGTGCATGTGTTGAAGGCTCTGTGGTCTTTCTGGGCAGGAGGCTGTCCCAGCTCAGGTGGGAAGAGCTTTCATTTTAAGCAGGTGGGGGATTGGTAGCCGTATAGACGGTGCAATGCAGGACCTGGGACGTTTAGGGGTGACGCATCTGGAGGCAGCCATACCCCTTTTGTGTCTTTCAGGAAGGATAAAGAGATCAATGAGGATAAAGAGAGGACGGTTTGAGTTAAGTACACATTGGTGACAGCATCGCCTCGGTTTGAGTCAAGGACAAAAAAGCTGGGGAGGGAACTGGCTTGATTCTTGTGGAAACTGGCAACGGCCTTGGGAAAGAGCCCCAAGATTACACGTTACTTAGACTGGATAGAAAATTCAGTAGGAAAAGAGACGCGAGGGCAGCAGACTCTTCCTTCAGGCTCAGGGATGTAAAGGACTCCAAGAAGGCCACCTTCCAAACTGCAGGGTACAGGTGAGACAGCTGTTAGCAGGATTTCAGATGGAGTAAGGTGAAAGCTAGTGAAGCACCATGTTAAGTTTCCAGGGAGAAACAGTAGGTCCAACCACAGGCCTGAGAAAGGACCGAGAGACTGGGGGGGAACTCCTGCGTGATCCCACTTACAGATCCCCTGAGAGACCCTAACATGGCCACTTGCACCCTGAAAGAACCTGGGGATAAGCATTTTTCACACCCAGATTGAGGAAGGCAGGAGCCGAAGAGCTCCCTGGCCTGAGCCATGATGTAAAGAATCCCTGCTGTAACAGGCATCGTGGTGTCTGCTCTCCGGGAGACCACGGGTGTGGTGAGAACCCTGCCTGAGGAGCAGTTTGAGGGGTGGGCTGACTGACTGAGCTGTCCAGGATTTGGATGGGAGATGGCGTGTTGCGCTCAGAAGGCCTGGAAACACAAGCAACCTGATTGGACATGCCAGAGCAAACTGGAGCTGGTTTGTAGCAGGACCTTCTGAGGCCGCTTCCAGCCTGCAGGACCACCTTCGCTCTGCCCTCCCTTTTTTAGAACTTGTCTGTGGTGAGGTATTGGAGGGGCATTGAAGACACATTGGGGGAAGTTCCCTTGGACTCGTGCGCCCAGGCCTGGTGGGTTGAGGGTAGCAGTTGCAGATTTTACACACTGACTTTGAATTTGTGAGGAGGTCACCGTGCTGGATGGAGCCCACGCTGGCAAAGTACGAGGCTGAATGACTCCTTCCCAACAACCTGCTTAGCTAGCCTGCCTTTGGATTGTGGGATGAAAAAGGTTCCTTCAGCCTACAAAGTGCATTCTACCCACACAAAAGATTTTGTGGCTTCTTTGAGGTTTGCACCAGTTGAGATCCAGCACTACAGCTGGATTGTCTGATCTTACCAGGATGTGTTGACCTTGAATTTGAGGGGACCTTTGGCTTGATGGCTTCAGAGAGGCTGTCCACAGACAATCACATTGCTTGAGCTGTAGCTTGTGCATAGGAATCCCCAGTGATTCCTTAGTGATATTAAGCCATCCGGGGATAACTCTTCAGCGTGTTCTTTCTGCCTTATGCATTTGGATGCCTGGAGGAGGGGACAGCTCCACTTCTGGATGGTTGGGAGAGCTTCAAGTTTCTAATAGGAACCGCTGCAGGGAAACAGCCACTGCCACCATTACCATTGCCTTCCGAAAGCTGGAGAGCCATAACCAGATCGGGTAAAAAAAGGATGGAGCTGTAGGATGGCAGGGATATGTAAACAGGCCTCCTTTAAATCTGTCCAGGATGAAAGGTCACCCAGACTGCTCGCTGCTAGACATGCTACCAAATTCTGAGCTCTGCATTAGCACATGTCCAATACACTGAATTAGCTAAAGAAGTTGGCGTTTTAGGTCTAGTGCTGAATGCACCCCGCTGGCTACATGGCCCCTGAGAATTCTCTTGACTATGTTCCTATATGCAGCCGCTGCCCTGGCACATGGCCTGTGGCCTTTACTGCAGCTGAGAAAGCTGCTTCTCAACATTGGGAGAAAGGGAAGAAAATATTAGTTTGGGAGAAGGAGGAGGAGCAAGAGTCCGTGAGACAGTTGAGTAACCCATTTGCCCTGTGTCCTGGCTGCCCACTTTTGCTGAAAAAGGAAACTCTTGGTCCTCTGAGTGCCCTGCTTAGAATTGGGAGAGGCTGGTTCAGAAGTGGAAAATGTGGGAGACAGGGATGTTTCTGTCAGACTGATGAGCCTGAGGAAGGAAACGAATGAGGAATCTCTCTCTGTGTGGCTTGTGCTTTCAGGGAGATTAGCAGATGGAGGAGGGAAGGTCAGGGGCTGGACCTGAAAAGTTTTTGAGAACAACTCCTGTCGTTAATCTGAGGTAACATTTTCAAAAGTATCCGTGACTTAGGAGCCCAAGTCCCATTTTCAACAATGATTTAGGTGCTAGGAGCCTAATGCTCATAGGACAACGTTCACTGCAGTACAGACAGCCACTTCCTGCTGTCGTTCTGTTCTGGGTCTGGCAGCTACCAGCCCAGTGGGACCTGGGTCTTTAATTCTAGCCCCTAGATGTTATCGCAGTACAAATAACTAATAATGCCAAGCCTCGTAGAGTGGGAAGCATTTCTGCTGTCTTGTGTTTGACACCGTAAGTGTTCATAGCAAGATGCGCTGACCAGTTGATAAATTGGATGTAACTTCGAATCCCAGTGGAGCCATAGAACAAAAGGCCCAGTGTGTGCAGGAGGTTGGGGTTTGGGATGAGGGCTAGTCACTTATCACAGTAGTATCTGAGCACCTTCCAGTTGCACATTAAACCACATGACATGCATCTATCACATGTCCATTCTCTCATCCCCTGAGAGGGAGAAGGGTGTGCGGTAGTGGGCTTTAGTTTGGAGTTTTTGTCTTACTAAATATATACCCGTGTGGCTAGACGTTGACATTAGAGAAGGCAAAGCCAAAAACATTCTCCTTGTACTGTGAGCGGAAGGTGGGGAGGGCTGGGACAGTCCTTAGTTCCTAGGGAAGTTAATTCCACCGCCTCGGACCAGCCCCTGAGAAAGCTCCATCTCCCGCTCAGGCGAGCTTTACCCTTATTGTAGAGCGCTCCATTGGGCCAGAGGAGTACTGTGGTCCCCTGAAGCTCTATTGAAGGGTTGGGGAAGCAATAGGAGGAAGTGGAGAGGCTTATGTCAGCCCTGCTGATTGAGGGAGTGTGTCTGTCATTTGTGAAGTGGGGTCCTAACTTAGAGGCCGTGTTAGAGCTTTGTCTGCTAATGGATTCCCGGGGAGTAGCTGTGCTAAGAGTGTTTCTTCCAACTACGCCTGGCAAGATGAGGGTGACCATTTCTTTTGGATGAAGGGAACTTGCTACTTGCATCTGCACCTTTGTGTCCTCTGCACTAGGCTGCTGTAACGTGGTCTTCTTGGGGCTATCTCCTAAGAAAACCTGGAAAGTGAAACTGGTGCTGATTTGGCTGCCTGAATTTTTGGTGGAGCTTCAGATCAGGAGTCCTGGCTCTACACTGGGTGTTTTATTCTTTACTTGTGGAGTTTGGGGAGTTGGTTTTAAACTATAACGTTCTAGGGCAGTAGTTCTCAAACGTTTGTACTGGTGACCCCTTTCGCATAGCAAGCCTCTGAGCGCGACCCCCCCCCGTATAAATTTAAAAACACTTTTTTATATATTTAACACCATTATAAATGCTGGATGCAAAGCGGGGTTTGGGGTGGAGGCTGACAGCTCGCGACCCCCCCATGTAATAACCTCGCGACCCCCTCGGGGTCCCAACCCCCAGTTTGAGAACCTCTGCTCTAGGGCCTGGCTCCACAAAGGACTTAAGCACCTAGAAAATCACAGGAATACAGAGATCCACAGAGTCTGAATTAGGCACCTAGCCTCCCTATGCAATGAGTGGGAAGGGTTAGACACCTAAGACTGGGATCCCCCAAAGCTGGCACACACTGCAGGGACCGGCACAAGCTAGCTAGTGGGAGATCCTGAGGAGAGGGTGTGTTCTAAGCCCTCTCAGGGAGCACCTAGAGTCCAGGCTGTAGGGAACTACCTATCTCTGCTTGTGATCCACTACTGGGAACCCCTCTCTGGAGTCGGGCGACTCAAGGACACAAGTTGTTTCATGTGAGAATTAATTACTCCCCTGCCCGACTCCACCCACAATGGCCAGATTAGGAGGAAGCAGCGGGGGTACTGCCCTTATCACCTTTAGCCCAGTGGTAAGAGCACACACCTGGGACATGGGAGACCTGGGTTCAGTTCCCCCCGTGCTTGATGTGGAGAAAAGATTTGAACAAGTGTCTCCCACCTCTCAGGGGATGCGCTAACTACTGGGCTTTGGGATATTCGGATGTGGAACTCCCTGAATCTCTCTTGTTGAAGCCTCTTCCTCTGGCCAGCTTTCGAGTGGGACATGATCCAGTAAGTGGTCTCTGAGTACGCCTGCCGGATTGGGCCCCACAGGTGAGTTAGGTGCTCATACGCCTGTCTTCTGCCAGGTTGGAGGTTGCTGTGGGGAATCAGGTGGGAGATAGGTACCTGGACACCCAGAGGAAGGCAGAAGTGTTCATGCCCGGAGCCAGGAATTTAGGTTCCTAGGGAACTAGTACAGAGGAAATGTAGGCACTGAGGCTCCGTCCTCACTACGGGGGGGAGGGAGGGGGTCGATTTAAGATACGCAAATTCAGCTACGCGAATAGCGTAGCTGAATTTGACGTATCCGAGCCGACTTACCCCGCTGTGAGGACGGCAGCAAATCGACCTCCGCGGCTCCCGCGTCGACGGCGCTTACTTCTACCTGCGCTGGTGGAGTACAAACGTCAATTCGGGGATCGATTGTCGCGTCCCGACGAGACGCGATAATTCGATCCCCGAGAGATCGATTTCTACCCGCCGATTCAGGCGGGTAGTGTAGACGTAGCCTGAGTGATTTTAGACACCTATGGGGTTAGGCGGCAACCGAGCGGGTGTTTTGTGGATTGCCGTGGCACCTAAAACTGGAACTTAGGCTCCTAAATATATAACCTTTTTACAGTTTTTCATAACATTTTCTTTGCCAGAAGACGCTGTTTGGGTTTCACGAGCCACCCTCTTCAAAGTCCTGGGGGCGCTCTGTGTGGCGTGCGCTGGTATTATCGGAAGCCAGTACATGAACATTCGCACCTGAGACTGGCTCCCATCGGGCCTGCTCCCTGCCTACAGGTGTGTGTCCTTTGACTCTACTCTGCCAAGTTACATTTAGCCATTAGCAAAAGAAGCTGTCCACAGCGATGTCCCATTAGCAAACCTATTTGTCTGACATAGTCTGTATGCCAGATGGAAGCTGGTTAAGTGACTCACGCTGTATTCTAAGTACACCTCTACCCTGATATAACGTGACCCGATATAACACGAATTCGGATATAACGCGGTAAAGCAGCGCTCCGGGGGGCGGGGCTGCGCACTCTGGCGGATCAAAGCAAGTTCGATATAAGGCGGTTTCACCTATAACGCAGTAAGATTTTTTGGCTCCTGAGGACAGCGTTATATCGAGGTAGAGGTGTAAAATGTGCTTAGCAGTTCATTAGACTTTGGCATCCATAACTAATTACATTTGTAGCATCACTCATAGGCGCCGACTTTTTGGTTCCCAGGGGGTGCTTCTCCACCCCTTCCCACAAGCCCCCACCTCCGCCTTGGCTCTTCCCGCCACTGCCTCCCCCGCCCCGCCTTTTCCTGCTCCATCTCCCCCAGAGCCTCCTGCACGCCATGGAACAGCTGATCGCAGTGGGTGGGAGGCACTGGAAGAGAGGGGGAGGAGCTGATCAATGGTGCTGCTAGCCGGGTGGGAGGCGCGGAGGGGGAGGGGGAGGCGGGGCTGCCAGTGCATGCTCAGCACCCACTATTTTTTTTCCGTGGGTGCTCAGGACTGGAGCACCCACAGAGTCGGCGCATATGGCATCGCTTATAAGGCAGGGGCTCTTACACGGCAATATGCTAACGTCACAGGGTCTCTGCCCCAGTTCAGGGCCCGCTCATGGCGAGAATATTTTATATGGTCTCTGGCCAGTGCCTTTTATCTGTGGATCTCCAAGCCCTTCAGGAGGCGCTCTAAGTAAAACTTTGTTCCAGTCAGATAGAGGATGTCCCTTCTTCCTGTTCTAAGTACCTTGGGCCTGATTTTTCTGCCCCGGTTCAAGCCCCTTTGCGCCACCCAGGTGGCACAGATGAGCTGAATCTGGCTCTGAGGATTCCCCCAGCATAGCCTAGTCAACTCAGACACCAAATACTCCCCACCCTGCCCTGGTGTAGGGGTGGTGCCCAGGGTGGAGCATGTCCATGCTACACTGAATCACAGCTGGCTCAAGGTATATAGGGACCCTATATTGCTATAGTGCCTAGAGGCCAACCAGGTCAGGACCTTGACGTGCTGGGTGCTGTGTAAACCTAGTAAATGACAGCCCCTGTCCCAAAGAGCTTGCATTGCACGTAGCCAGCTGGTCTAAAATAGAGTAGCACCTAAGCTGCTCTTGCTCGTGCTGCTAGGCTGGGGCAGGTATCATGGGATTCACGGAGACTGTTTGGTCCCTCCTTCACTTATCCCAAGGGTATCTTGGTACAAGAGAAACTCTGTCACTACGTTCTGAGGGTGGGAGTGTCTTAAATCTGCATCATCGCCCCTCTCGCACTATATCCCCCACAGTTATGGCTTACATTAGCCGCCATCTTTTGTGCAAACATTCACCCCTGCTTCCCAAAGCCAAGAGAGCAACAACTTTTATACTCACGCTACTGAGTTATCCATACAATGGAGAGGAAACGAATTAGAACCAAATAAAACTTACCAAAGTGTGTTTTCTCTCTAAGCAAAACATAAGTATTAGCATTAGTCACTAGGCAGCTAACTTGCCTGTAAATCTGTGGTTTGTTTTTCATTAATAGTGTAATCTACAGAGGTGTTACTCAGGCCATGAACAACCATATGTTGTAGCATTCTATGCATGTTACCTAGAACACACTGCTGCTATCTCCTAACCTGACGTATGTATTTTCATTTTTTTTCCAGATCCTCTGTCCACCTGGATCTCACCTGTCATCCAAAATAAAAAACATCAGCACCTGTTACTGTTTTGTGTTTGTGTTAATACAGAGCTCCAAAATTACAGTTGTTGCAACAAGCTTCTGTTATAAAGTCCTATGTTAATCCACCAAGAATTTTGGCTTAGAAATTTGATTTGGTATGAAAGTTACCAGATTTGCTCTGAAGGCAAAGGAAAAAATTTCTGCAAAGTTTGAAGAAAATGAATCAAACAGTTTGAGTTACAGATCATTTAAAAAAATACCCCATGTGAAAGTTGGCATGTCTAACATTTTCGTTGGGTCCCTCTAGCTCACAAAAAGATTTGTTTGTTATCCTTCACATTTTCATAGAGTTAAATTTCCTGGGAAACTCATGCCTTGGCTCTATTGGGAGAAAATAGATTGTAATTAAGCAAACTTTATTAATGTTTTTTGTTGGGAGCCAATTCTGTTCCCTTTCCTAAGTGTGTGATGCATTGGGTTTTAGTTCTGTTTTGATTGTTTTGGTTATTGACCAGATATTATAGGTGTGTGTGTGAGTAAGTTGATTTCCATTGGTGGGTTACAATTTAGAAAGGACATAAGGTTCCTTCTGTATCTGAGAGCTAAGCATAGCTTTCTTTTACTTCAAGTTTGGACTGAGTTTGGAGCTTCAAGATCAGGGTTCTGGACCCACCTTCTGCACCCTGTGTGATTTGTAACTGTGAGGATATAGCCCAGGATTGGGCAAACTTTTTGGCCCAAGGGCCACATCTGGGTATGGAAATTGTATGGTGGGCCATGAATGCTCATGAAATTGGGGGTGCGGGTGAGGGCTCTGGCTGGGGGTGTGGGCTCTGGGGTGGGGCCAGAAATGAGGATTTCAGGGTGTGGGAGGGGGCTGAGGCAGGGGGCTAGGGGGAGGGCTCGGGCTGGGGGTGCGGGCTCTGGGGTGGGGCTGGGGATGAGGAGTTGGGGGTGCAGTTTGCTCCGAGCTGGGACGGAGGAGTTTGGAGGGTGGAAGGGGGATCAGGGCTGGGGCAGGGGGGTTGGGGCGCACGAGGGGGCCAGGGGTGCAGGCTCCAGGCAGCACCTACCTCAAGCAGCTCCCAGAAGCAGCGGCCTGTCCCCCCTCTGGCTCCTCCGCCCCTGCAGCTCCCATTGGCCACGGTTCCCATGCGGAGCTCCCTGGCTGCCCCTACGTGTAGGAGCTGGAGGGGGGACAGGCTGCTGCTTTTGGGAGCCGCGCGGAGCGGGGCAAGACCCGGATCCCGCTCCCCGGCAGGAATTTGAGGGCCGGATTAAAACGTCTGGAGGGTTGGATGCGGCCCCCAGGCTGTAGTTTGCCCACCTGTGATATATCCTCTTCATAGTTAAGATTACAACGCATTAGAAAACTGACTTTGATCCCCTTTGTTAGACAAGAAAGAAGGGGGTTAAAAAGACAAACCATCTTGTTTTCACATTTGTAGGACGGAATGTCAGTGACAATAGAATATTTTCTAATGTTTTTGAGTAAACTGAGTAAGGGCTTTTTGAGATTTAAATCATCTGAAGTGCCTCATTTTCGTAATGTGTGGAGCGTGTGTGTTGTTTCTTTGTGTGATCATGCTGGGCCAAGAGAGGGATAGTGTACCACGAGTGTGAAACATAAGTAGATCTTGACGGGCTGAAGCAAGAGGCAGTTTTCAATGATAGGAATAGTAAAATGTTTACAAAATTGCCATTATTTGAAAACTAGACATTAGTCTCTGTCAGTGAAGCCAAGGAGAAAAAACTTGGTGAGGGAGAATTTTCACTGTCAACCTCTGAACTAGCCCAGGTTACTCCTCAGAAGTGAGAGGAAACATCAATGGGGAAATTCTGGCCCTTTTGAGAACAATAGAGATTTTGCCCTTGACTACAGTGGGGCCAGGACTGCACCCTAGGGCAACTCTCCCTGCCTTTCTCGCCAAAGTGCCTCCTTCACCTGGGGCAATACGTACTGGGGTAACTGGGGAAAAGAAAATATAAATGCCCTGGAAAAGGTCACATAAGAAATTTTGGATAAGGCTGGGGACAGAATCCTGCTACACATTTAAGGCTAGAAAGGAACATTCTGATCATCAAACAGGCCTTGTGCATAGTACAGGCCAGAGACTTTCACCCAATATTCCTACAGCAGCTGAATAACTTGCTAGGAGACCCATCTTGTATCCAGTACACCAGGGGTTCTCAAACTGGGGGGTGGGACCCCTAAGGGAGTCGTGAGGATATTACATGGGGAATCGCGAGCTGTCAGCCTCCCCCCCAAACCCTGCTTTGCCTCCAGCATTTATAATGGTATTAAATATATTAAAAAGTGTTTTTAATTTATATGGGGGGGTCGCACTCAGAGGCTTGCTCTGTGAAAGGGGTTACCAGTACAAAAGTTTGAGAACCACTGCAGTACACCACACTGCCTGTCACTGTATCAAATCCATGTACTTAGGTCAACGGTCAATTTCAGCTAATAAATCCTCGCCACCCTTTTAAGAGGATTTGAGAACTACATGTAATAAAGCAATAGAAATGCAAAGCATTAAAACACAGGTTCAGTAGCTTAACAGTAATGTGGCCTAGGGCGTTAGACACTAGCTGTGGAACCAGGAGAGCAAAGTTCTAGTCTCGGTCTGATGCTTAATCTGCTAAAATTTATGGTTTGTGTTTGGAGTGGTGAAGGCCAGCTGTACCGTGCATGCAGGGATCACTTAGCTACATTTGTGTAGCTTGTCAGCTGTGTTTTGAATGAGACAGGGTTCTGCAGGAGCCAAAATTAGCTTAGCTGGCACCACCCACCTCTTTAATTCAATAATTTGGTGACACAGCCCATTAATTTAACCCTTTAAAAACTTCCTTCATTTACTTTACAAAATATAAGAAAATTGTGTGTGCTTACATAGGCAGTGTAGGATTTGTTACCCAGACCTAAAAAGTATGATCTAAGATCTAAAACTAAGACTTTGTAATTACATTGGGCCAGAATTTGATCCCTTTCTTAGCCTTAGTGTCTTACGCTATATGAAATCCTTTTGGTATGACTGAGTCTCCTCTGGAGTAAGGTGCAACTCAGAGCATGTAGGGCTTCATGGTCTACCCCATAGTGGTTTTCTTCAGTGGTAGAGCTCAAGGTTATTATGCCTGTTTTCCTGCTGGCCTGACTACAGAGATTTGAAATGGCATAAGATACACCTCTACCCCGATACAACGCTGTCCTCGGGAGCCAAAAAATCTTACTGCGTTATAGGTGAAACCGCATTATATCGAACTTGCTTTGATCCGCCGGAGTGCGCAGCCCCGCCCCCCCGGAGCGCTGCTTTACCGCATTATATCCGAATTCGTGTTGTATCAGGCCGCGTTATATCGGGGTAGAGGTGTACTGTGGGCTAGTGGATAAGATGTGGGTCGACCACCTTAAAGGTCAGGGCGGTCACAAGCTGTACCTCAAATCTCCTATGTAGCTTTCAGCAAGTCATTAAAATGTTGGTTTTCTTACTATCCCAACTGATAAATGCCCATTCCTTTGAGACGAGGGCTGTGCTGGCAGGGCATGGAGGAAGAAGTGATTTTGCCACATCTTAGCATTTAATTTCACTTTTGAAACGTAAGCCTGGCTGATTTTTGCAGATTAACAAAAATATTCTCTCATCACTTGTGTCCCCTGCGCATCAGTTCCACTGACAGAGACTCCTATTTAGTATTCAAATAACAGCAATTTCTTAAACATGTTTATTCTTCTTGCCTTTAAAAATTGCCTTTGTCTTGAACCATATTCAGAATCTGCCTGTGTTTTAGATGTAATGGCACACTATGATTTTATTGGGCAGAGTGAGGGAGACAGAAATATTTGATACTACATGATTTAGGAGCACAAGTCCCATTGACTTTCATTAGGAGTTGTGCTCCTAAGTCACTTGGGCACTATTGAAAATTTCATCCAAAAATACTATTGTATTAGTTGTAAACTCTTCAGGGCAGGGACTTTCAGACTGTGGGTCTGTATAATGCACAGCACAATGGGGTCCCAATCTCATGGGGCCTTTAGACTTTACCGTAACCACTAATTAATAACACTTTTCTCAGATTTTTCAGAATTTTTTTGAGTGAGAGACTTAACTCCTCCCGCTTCCACATGTTCAGGGTATTCTTTTCAGGGTTGCCAGGATAGGTCAAAATTGGTCTGATAACGGGATAGGGGTTGCAACGTAAATAATAAAATAACACACAACTGCAGAGTCAGAACCCTGTTGTTCTAGCTCCAACCACTTAAGAGCATAAGAACGGCCATACGGGGCAGACCAAAGGTCCATCTAACCCAGTGTCCTGTCTTCCGACAGTGGCCAATGCCAGGTGCCCCAGAGGGAATGAACAGAACAGGCAATCATCAAGTGATCCATCCCATGTCGCCCATTCCCAGCTTCTGGCAAACAGAGGCTAGGCCTAGGGACACCATCCCTGCCCATCCTGGTTAATAACCATTGATGGACCTATCCTCCATGAACTTATCTAGTTCTTTTTTGAACCCTGTTATAGTCTTGGCCTTCACAACATCCTCTGGCAAAGAGTTCCACAGGTTAACTGTGCTGTGTGTGAAGAAATACTTCCTTCTGTTTGTTTTAAACCTGCTGCCTATTAATTTCATTTGGTGGCCCCTAGTTCTTGTGTTCTGAGAAGGAGTAAATAACACGTCCTTATTTACTTTCTCCACACTAATCATGATTTTATAGACCTCTATCATATCCCCCCTTAGTCGTCTCTTTTCCAAGCTGGAAAGTCCCAGTCTTATTAATCTCTCCTCATATGGAAACTGTTCCATACCCCTAATCATTTTTGTTGCCCTTTTCTGAACCTTTTCCAATTCTAATTGAGCTAAAGGAAGATCTCTTTAGCTGTCACCTATAGGAATATCCTTACATTCAATCTAATCTGTAACCAGCCAATAAAGGGCAACAGGATCCCAAATATACAGTGCCCAATCTTGTAATCATATAAACCAATGGCAAAAGAAGCTTCAGCTAATACCAGCAAAAGCAAGATTGAGATGAAAATTATCCACAACAAAAATCATTAATAGCTTTGGTTAATTACAACCTATTTTAATCCAATTTAGTAACTGAACAAGTTCAAAAGGTGATTTAACAATACGGACAATTTGAAGGGCCAAAAACCAACCCATTTCTGAGCTAGAGGGAGACGAGCATTAATCCAGTCATATTTAAAACAATGGAATGGTTTAAGTGACTAATTGTTTTCAAAACTTGCAGAAACATTTTCCTTTGCCTTCAGAGTAAGGCTATGTCTACACTAGCACTTTTGTCCGTCAGGAGTGTGAAAAAAGCGCCCCTCGTAGCATGACCAAATGTCCCAATTTTATAGGGAGAGTCCCGATTTTTGGGTCTTTTTCTTATATAGGCTCCTATTACCCCCCACTCCCTGTCCTGATTTTTCAAGTTTGCTGTCTGGTCATCCTAGCCCCTCAGAGTGACATACGTTTCACTGACAAAAGCACCGGTGTGGACAGTGGTATGTTGGTGGGAGATGCTTTCCTGCCGACATAGCTACCATGGCACAGAGCGGCTACGTGGGAGACGGTTACAGCAGCGCAGTTGAGCTGCTGTAAGGTCTGTAGTGTAGACATAGCCTAAATGTGGCAGTTTTCAAGCCAAATCAAATTTCCAAACAAAGGGAGCCTAGGATCACAACAAAGATGATCATAGAAGGGAAGAAGCCCATGTGAAGTGCTTGCTGGTTGTGCAGTTTGTCCATGGTGACAAGATCTGCCTATTGTTTGGCTCAGTTTTTCCTATGTTGGAATAGATTTTTTTTAATTCAATGTTGCTACATATCCTAGAATATCAGGGTTGAAAGGGGCCTCAGGAGGTCATCTAGTCCAACCCCCTGCTCAAAGCAGGACCAATCCCCAGACAGATTTTTGCCCTAGATCTCTAACTGGCCTCCTCAAGGCTTGAACTCAAAACCCTGGGTTTCACAGGCCAATGTTCAAACCACTGCGCTATCCCTCCCACAATAACAGTACCCCCATTTTGCAGAGCAGAGAAAGGGGAATTGACTCACCTGAGGGCACCCAGCAGGCCAGGGACTAGAACCCAGATCTTTTAAGTCCCCATCCAGTGCACCTAGACCCCCTTGACCAAGAACCAGAGAGGTCTACATTTATGAGTCCGGCACCAAGAGTTTGGTTTAAAAACCATGAATTTAAAGATAGATAAATAAACACACCTTGCTTTTTTGTTTTGTGTCTTTTTTTATTTGCCTTTGGCTTCCGCACACTGCGGGGTCACGTTCGCAGGCTTCTCTCTGCAAGAGCGTCTCATGGAATCACCTGACTCCAGGCGCTGGTGCCTGGCGAAAAACACCAGGAGACTGGCAGTCTCAGGCCAGTGCCTGGGGCGGGCAAGGCGGGCTGCTTGGGCACCATGGCTGGGTGTGGGGGGCCCAGCAGAGCCAGGCCCGCGGGGGCCCTCCTCAGTGAGGGGCCAGCCTGGCTCAGCCCCCCAGGGCCTCCAGGCCAAGCTCCAAGGAGCTGCGGGGCTGGCTGGGACCAGCACAGCCGGGGGCGGGGCCTGGTGTGGGGGAGGGGAGGTAGCCGGCTGCGCTGCGCAGGGCGGAGGAGAGGCGGTCCCAGGCCGCGGGGCGGGGGGGGGGTCAGGCCCCCTAGAGCCAGCAGCGCCCTCTACAGCCTCGGCGCATCTCAGCCCTCCGGGCCAGGCGCTACCCCTTTAAGGGGGGGAGGGGGCGGGTTCCGTTTGTGGAGACAAAGCCGGGCGCGCGGCCTCTCCGTGGTACCCGGATGGATATGAGGGGGACGCGCTCCCATTGGCCGGCGAGGGAAGGAGGCGGGGCTAGTAACGGGGCCACAAAATGGAGTCTCGCTCCCCTCCGCTTATATAACGTGACCTTTCACCCTACGCGCTCTGCAGCCTAAATTGTCCGCTAAGTGGGCGGGGTTAGCCGAGTAGACAGGCGCGCCACATGGCCACTAGAATGTGCGTGTCCCAGACTGCGACCAATCGGGCGGTGCCGTAGGCGGGAAGGGCCGGCCTGGCGGTAATAGCAGGTTAGGGTGCGCGCGCAGCGCTTCTGCCGGCCGCTCGCTCGGGAGGGGGGAGGGGAATCTCCCGCCATTTTTCAATCCTCCCGCCCGGGTCCTACCGCTGCCGGGGTCGCTGTGGGGAGCCGCCAGGCCCAGCCGGGGCCACTTCGCTTCCCGTCATGGCGCCGCTACTGGGCCGCAAGCCCTTCCCGCTGGCCAAGCCGCTGCCGCCGGGGGAGGCGGGCGAGAGGTTCATCGTCCCTCACACGCAGGAGGCCTTCCGCACCCGCGAGTATCCGCCCGGCCCGTGGGGCCTGAGGGAGGGGGCCGGTGCGGGGCGGTTCCGAGGGGACAGTGGCCGTGCCGGCTCCGTGCGGCTGCCGGCCCCGGTACCGGGAGGGGTGTGACTGAGCGGCCGCTGCCCGGGCTGGGCGTAGGGCTGCTGGCGCTGTCCCGCGGCTGCGAGGAGCTCCCGGTTGGGCTGGGGCAGGAGCGGGCGCCAAAGCGCCCTGGGTGCCGGCCGCTGCCCCGCGTGGCTCCGCGCCCCTCTGGGGGAGGGGCCGCCGCCCGCTCCTGCTGACCGGGCCCGCGGGAGCGTCGGGGCCCCCTTGGCTCGTTGGGCCGTTGACAGCGCTCCGAGGCCTGGCGCTGTCACTCCCCTTGGAGCCCGGGCGTCTCGCCCAGCGGCCGGCGAGAGCTGCTGGTCGCGAAACATCGGCCGGGGGCTCGGGCGGTGGGGTCCTCCCGGCCGGCATTGGCCGGCTCGCAGGTTCCTGCTGTCCAGCTTCTGCCCTGGCCGCCTGGGCTGCGCTTCGCCCGGGTCCAGCCTCGCACCGAAAGTAAACTAGTCCGGCCCCGTTTGCTTTATAGTCGATTTCTGTTCCCCGATGTTGCGTGATTTGTGGGGCAGATGCTTTGCACGGGAGTTTAACGCCTAGCTTACACTTCCGCTGAGAAATCCCAACCGTTTCTGTTAGTTTGTCACTTCTTCCGAGTTCCACCCAAGCTGCTTTAGAACTCCATGTTTCCTAGATTATTGACTGGTTTGGCTTCAAGCTCCAAAATCTGATGGAGTAACTGAATACTTAAATTCATATGGTTAGTCTGGTAGTAAATGCAGATGGTTTGTGAAAACTTGCTTGTGTCTCAGGATAGTCTTGTAAAATTCAGTTCGCGTTTTATGATTTTTAATTTTGTAAAATAAAGGGAAGAGGGGGGAGAAAGAACCCAAGTGTAAGGGTTAATTTGACGAAGGATATTTTAAGAATCTCTGACATACATGCTTGCTGCTTAAACACTTGAAATGGTAAATATGTTAAAAAAAACTAGTCTTGCTAAAGCTTAGGCCCTAGAACATTGCACATTGTTTGTTTTGTAGCCTACATTGTAGGAACTCGCGACTATAACTCTTTTTGAGGACAGATAACTATTAGATTTAACCCATTTTAATTCTTCTTGATTATTGGCCCTCCCTTGCATATAAGGGCAGGTCTACACTTAAAATGCTGCAGTGGCACTTAAGTGAAGATACTCCTACATTGAGGGGAGAGCTTCTCCCATCAGTGTAGTTAATCCATGTCTGTGAGAAGCAGTAGCTATGTCGATGAGAGAAGATCTCCCGCTGACATAGCATTGTCTACACCCGGAGCAAGATCGATATAACTACAGAGGTGTAGATTTTTCACAGCCCTGAGTGATGTGGACTTGGCTTAAGTGTTTGTAGGATCAGAGCCAGAGTAGAAGGTTAGTGGCCCCTGCTTGACAAACTTATACCCCAACTTAAGACATAAAATAAAAATATAAATAATGGAGATATCCTATCTCCTAGAACTGGAAGGGACCTTGAAAAGTCATCGAGTCCAGCCCCCTGCCTTCACTAGCAGGACCAAATACTGATTTTGCTCCAGATCCCTAAGTGGCCCCCTCAAGGATTGAACTCACAACCCTGGGTTTAGCAGGCCAATGCTCAAACCACTGAGCTATCCCTCCCCCCCCCAAGACATGGCAAAATAGTTTGTGTAACAAGAGAATGAGGCAGACAAGAACACATAAGCTAGGAGTGTATAAAGGTTTGAGTGTCTTAGTATAAATATTAATGAGATAAATATCAGAAGCCCCAACTGACCATGTATGTAATAGTTGTCAGTAGGCCTCAGTTTACTCTAGGCATTGGAGCAGAATTGGGAAGGGATTTAAAGGACCAACTTATTTAGCAAGTGTATTTCTTGCATAAGTGGTGGTGTGGAAAACATAGCTCTTGTGGGAAAAATTAAGGAACAGGCAACGGAAGTTGCTTGTCTGCAGTGGATTCTTCTATACAGACAGACAGACAGACAGTTTGAAAGCCCTCTGGGATTCTCCTGTATGAAAGGTAGGCTATAAGTTCGTGGTATTGTAGCATAATAATCAGTGTTCATCACTTCTTGGAGGGATGAAGTGGGTTGTAGGCAAATCAAATTCCATCATAGGAGATGGACCAGTAATTCTGTGCAGAGGACTTAATGTCTACGTAGATAGGTGTGTGGGTGGTTTTATTTGTTTGTTTGTTTGTTTTTAATGGGCTGTAACTCTGCAAACTACTGGCCCTGGAGTACAACAAGTGGGATGGAAACCGCAAGGAGAACTTAGATTGTGGAGGAAATGTATAAATGTCTATAATGTGCGAGAGATCTTGGCAGCCTGTGAGACAAAGGGTCTCCAGAACTTATGAAGACTCTTGCATTAGAAAATGTTCTGTTACTGCACTATGAAGTGCAACCAGGTAATGCCCATAGGAAGGATTATGTAGCCCAGGAGTTGGCAACCTATGGCACACGTGCCAAAGGCGGCACGCGAGCTAATTTTCAGTGGCACTCACGCTGCCCGGATCCTGGCCACCGGTCCAGGGGCTCTGCATTTTAATTTAATTTTAAATGAAGCTTCTTAAACATTTTAAAAACCTTATTTACCTTACATACAAGAATAGTTTAATTATATATTATAGACTTATAGAGAGAGAGAGAGCTTCTAAAAACGTTAAAATGTATTACTGGCACACGAAACCTTAAATCAAAGTGAATAAATGAAGACTCGGCACACCACTTCTGAAAGATTGCCGACCCCTGATGTAGCCTTTGAGAAGGAAGTGTAAGTCTGAGATTCAGACAGGTATTACTAATGCATTCAATACAATGAAATGGTGTTGGGGTGCCTTAATTCAATGTGAATGTTCATTTTTTAAGTCTGAATAAACCTACAGTTCATGTGACTGACATCTTAGATGTTGTGGGATATGACATATTGAAAGGAGCTTAGAAAAGCAACAAGATTGGGGCTTGGAGGCTTTAATGACTATTACAATTTCAATATACAGCAGGGTGGATTGACTTTAATTTCTGGTTTTAATCATGTTTTAAATCAGTAAGCAGTAAACCTTGAGTTAAACCATTTGATTTTAATTGTTATGCATTTGTACTTATTTATTTTCCTAAAAAAAAGTTGCTTTTTATTAGTTGGTTACTATTAAAACATGTCGATTTGCAACTAAATATAGTCTTTACACTAAATTTGGTCCTTCCTTGATGCACATTTATTTAAGCAGTTCTATAACATAAGGTACATTTATTCAGATTCTTAATTTTTACATTTTTTATATTAGAAAATGGTGAATAATGTATTTTACTAGATTAATTTTTTACTTGTGGTTTATATCAAACTCTATTTGGTTGGGAATTCCAAAGCAATTAAAAATACTGAAAAACAAAAAAAAACTACCTTAAATGTGCTGGATACATAAGAAATTTTTTTCTCAAAACATGTTTTCCGTTTGAAACTGACTTATTAAGAAAAGAAAGTATTATCTGCAGTTAGTGAATTAAACTTACTGTTTCTTGTCAGCATGCCCTTCAGATTTTAGAACTAGTAGATCTCGCTCTCTTACACCTAGTTTTCATTCATAGTTTGGAAGTGTGCATTTTCAGTTTACTATTGGTTTTTAAGAACTAATCATTTAATTGAACTAGCTGAATAAACTGCAGTGATGAAAATATTCCCTGTTCCTGCAGAACCAGCTACTGCTGTCAAAAGTTGGTTTAGCACTTCAACAAACTTTGGTTCCAGGTGCTTAGCCAGTGGCCTTCACCAGTTCAGTGGTTTGACTTTAATTAAGTTGTTGGAAGTAAACATACACTACTACTTGTTTGTTTAATTTAAATTATTTTAACAGATTATAATACATTTATGCTTTAACACTGGTTGTCATAATTTCAAATTTTTAAATAGGTTTAATTTTAAAAATAAGCCTGTATTAAATTTTAAATAAAAAAATCTGATTTAAATACAATCATTTTTAATTATATTTTTATGCACCTTGATATGTATGTGTTAGTTAATTAGTAAGGGGATGTGAGGTATATGTCTTCAAATGGTTGAAGGGTGTAATTGCCAAGGAAAAAGAGGAATTGTTTATTGTCAAGAGAGGCGAGGCGAGTGGCAGGGTGAAGAGTCTCTGGGTTTTCATCCTAAAGCTGCTTTCAAGGCAATCAGGCTCCAAGACATTTAGACCTTCTCTTCCCTAGGAAAAAAGATGTGTAAGGGCATGTCTTCACTTGCAACGTTAAAACGTTGCCATAGCAGTGCTTTAATGTGGCTGTGTAGTCGCGGCAGCTCTCCCAGCGCTATAAAAAAACCACCTTCACGAGGGGAGTAGCTTCCAGTGCTGGTGCATTGTCTACACTGCTACTTTACAGCGCTGAAACTTGCTGCGCTCGGGGGGGATGTTTTTTCACACCCCTGAGTGAGAAAGTTGCAGCGCTGTAAAGTGGCAGTGTAGACAAGGCCTTAGTTAAGAACAAAGGTGTCAGTTAAGAACCCACCGTTTTCCCTAGCGAAGACAACCTTCAGCACTTTCCTCTGTGTTGTGTAGGTTCTTATACTGAATCCATCAACACGATGTAAAGTGGAATCTGGTGGCACCTGAAAGACTAACAGATTTATTTGGGCATAAGCTTTCAGTGGTAAAAACCCACTTCTTCATGTAAGAAGTGTGTTTTTGTTTTTGTTTTTTACCCACAAAAGCTTATGCCCAAATAAATCTGTTAGTCTTTAAGGTGCCACCGGACTCCTCATTGTTTTTGTGGATACAGACTAACACAGCTACCCCTCTGATGATGGAAAGTGAAATTCTTTGGATTTTGTCTAAGGGTTAACTGTAGGTCATACTTACTAAAATATGGAAGTTAAGACTCTCTGCAGGAAAGTATGAAGGGTGGCAAACAGTGGTGAGCTCAACTTCCATATGGGCAGGGTGGAGGGATGGGCTGGTCAGTGGAGCTTGAATACTTATTTGGGCTTTGGGCTTATTTGCAGCTGTGCATGGCCGCCCTCCACCACCAAATCCCCTTAAAGCCTTTTTAGAGGAAAAACACCCTGCCGAGTCCACTGCATGCTAGATGAAACCTTAGGCTTCTGGTCTGTGACTTGGAATGAGCCTTGTTAATTGTGTGGCTCTGGAGAGAGGTGGGATGAATCACTTGGCAAAGCCAGAAATACTCTTCTGCACAGGTTGGCTAATGGGTCTACCCAGAATCAGGTAACATTTACTTTACATCACATCTCACTTGGCTTTATGCAGCATACACATGGGAAGGGAGCAGTCTGCAATAAGTTTTCCTAATTCAGGAATCTGATATCCTGTCAAAAAGATGAACTTTGCCTTGTGTGGCCCAAGTGTCTCTTTCCCAGTGTGTAGGGTGGCTAGCTTGTGACTTCTTTAGAGATGTATTTCGTTTACACTGATTGTGGTTTAGAAGAATGCAACTGGTATGCACTGTGCAAATCGCACAGTTTGAGACTCTACTTAACTGACCTGAGAGTGAGGGAAGGAATGCTGAAATCGAAAGTGGCCTGTCCTTAAGCAGTGTCATTTGTTTGAAAGCAGTGTTGTTTTTCCCCAAAAAATAAAGCTTGCTGCTCTCTTATTTGTCTCCTTTTGTTTAGTATGTGTTCTAAGGCAATGAGCTGGGTCTGAAAGAGTTCAGTATCTCCTACTTTGGAGTAGCACAGAAAATGGTAGAGCGAGAGGTTTCACAAAAGGGAAATGCTTTGCAGATGGGCGAAGGACAAACTTTCAGATCTTGGCATGTGGGTGTCCAGAAAGTTAAAATATGGTTGGAAAATAGTATTATAGGCAGCATCAAAACAGTATCGCGTCATACTGAAGAGACTCTTAGTCATATGAACTTTGTCACCCTTGTGGCAAATTATTTTTAAAGCCAAGACATAAAATAAAAAAGCATGTTTGATATTAAACACTGTAGTTACGACAAATGTGACAGTGTCATCATCAGGCTAAGAATCAGTTTGTTAGAAGTACATTAACCATGTTTATGATAAGTGATTGCTTTCTCCGTGGTTAATGCAAATGGAAGTAATTCAAAGATGATTCTCAAACTGTTGCCTAGTGGATACTACTTGTAGGGATATTAATGGCTTCCCAACAATGAAAAAGCTGCTTAGCTGCTTTAATCAGTCTTGTATGTGTTAGGTTGATATATATATATATTTTTTTAAAAGATTAAGCATTCTAAGGGCTGGTCCACACTAACCCCCCAGTTCGAACTAAGATACGCAACTTCAGCTAAGTGAATAACGTAGCTGAAGTCAAAGTACCTTAGTTCGAACTACAAGGTACTTACCGCGGGTCCACACGCTGCAGGCAGGCTCCCCCGTCGACTCCGCGTACTCCTCTCGCGGAGCAGGAGTACTGGCGTCGACGGCGAGCACTTCCGGGATCGATTTATCGCGTCTAGACAAGATGCGATAAATCGATCCCAGAAGATCGATTGCTTACCGCCGAACCCGGAGGTAAGTATAGACGTACCCTTAGAAGCATTCTTCTTCTTTAGAAAAGATTCTTTGTTTTAGCACAACTTAGTCTTCCAGGTTTTAACACCTGAGTGCTCTTTAGTGTCTTACCTAAATGTGAGAGATTGTCCATTGCCAAAGTGGTATTCATCTGTTAAATTGAACTTGCATGTTATCCATAGATATTTTTGCAAGTCATCAGTAACTGATCTGGAATTTTTTTTATGAATGCATCTTCAAGGCTCATGGAAATTGCAACCACCACCTCAGTGCTGTTGTTGGAGAAGCTATTTGGTTATAACAGTGAGACAGTCCTGAATCTGATCTGTCAGGTGGCTTGAAATTAGAAAGATTGGATCTCTTTCCAATTTGAATGGAAAGAACTAAATAGAACTTGCACACCTGAATGGTTTAACATATAGTAATCTCTGTAATAGCATATCCTGTTTTTCTGGGTTCAGTCCCTGAATCACAAAATACTATCTAGTCTGTATACTTCCTCGGACTGTTTTGTAGGAGCTGGGAGACACAAAAAGCAGGGTAGCATTTGTGAACATGAACCTGGAATACTAGTTAAAGAATGTGGCCAGAGGTCAGCATTGATGGGCGCTGACCAGCTGTAGTTGGAGTTGAGTTGCATTTGGGTGACAGAGCTGGACTGGAATGGGGAGGCACCCTATGGATTGTAGACTGGTGAGTTGTTATACCTGCTGGCTTTAAAATTATACTCTAAAATCATAGAATTTTTATACACTGGGATTTTGCTTCTTCGTCCATGAATGCAAGGAAAAAATGTATACAGAAAACCTGGAGGTGTGGAAAATAGTGTTAGAAATGTGTTAGTCCCAGCTAAAACAAGGCATTTATGTGCTCTTTCAGACTGGCCACAGAAGGAGCTGAGTCTGTCTTCAGGGACAGAACAAAGGCCCAGCATGTTGTGTGGCAGCAAAGCGGACCCTTAACTATCTTCCCCAGCCACAGATGCAGCACACAGTCTACCAATTTTGCAAACATTTAATAACTTTTAGACATCAAAGATGTGTCTTCTGTTACTATTTGTTAAACGTTATGTTAAATATTTAACAAATAAGGGCACCCTCTCCTACTTTTTTCTCTGGCAATTATATGTGCTAGTGTAACTGAACACTTGGTGTTCTAATGTTGTCTGTATTTGGTCGGTGTGTGGGTGGTGTGTTTATGGGGTGGGGGATGACTCCCAAAAGACAGTTGGGACAACTGTTGCTTGCATGTTTGGGATTCTGTCTACACTGAGAGCCGGGATTGTCAGTGCCTCTCAAGAGAAATGATTTAGGCACTTTTCGTTCTTGCTAAAAAGTTGTAGGTAGGGCTTTAGTTCAGTGGCTGTAGTTTGTCAAGTTTACTGCTGAAATGGTTGGTAGTGGCTGTAAATACAAGTAGGAATCTTAGTTTCACAATTAGCTCTCTCTGCCTAGTATCTCTAGAGAGCTGGTTAAAATAACGTCTTAGACAACCTGTGTACTTGATGCAGTATCAAGAAAAAACTTCTGTCAGGGTTCACTGTAAAAAATAATCTGTGAAGGATATCTCCTGTAAGTGAAGGCAAAGATCAAGTTCTGGAACTTGAAAGTTAGTGATTCCATCTAACATACTAAACAGGTATTTAAAATGAAAACCAGGGCACAGTGAATGCTTCTGTACACTTAATACTGGTGAAAAGATTGGGAATGCCAGAAGCTTTTTTTTTTTTTTTTTTAAATACAGGTTTTTATCATCAACACACGCTTCTGGGGGAGGGGAATGTCTAACGCTTTGGCTAGTGGCAACCTTCTCTAAAGATGACCTATTCCCAGTTTAGTCTCTTGCATGACATTGGTTGCTGTGGATACAAATGCAATACCTACTTGCCACATGCATCATATCATTTGTGGCTCAGTTTTCTCCAGCTGGAATAGTGTGAAGGGGACCCACAAAGACTGGGATTAATAGTTGTATGTCTTTCCTTCTTAACCAGACTCTGTGGAAAAATGTAATGCTAGTGTGAGTAGCCCAAGGCTTAGTTTAACTGAGACACACTAACTGTAGGTACCATAATATCCTAGAAGTAATTTCCAGCACTGAATAGCACTGCCTTCCACGGGAGCATAAGAGTGAGATATCCTTCACAGGAAGGGTTGTAAACTACTCGGTTAGCCAAACTGTGTTTATTCCTCTGTCACTACAGTGATACGTAGTTATTGTAAGTGTGCTTTACCTTCCATGCTTGGTGTTTTATTGCAACTCTGTTTCCAAGGTAAAGACACTTTTCCTTGCCTCTCCTCTACTTTTTGCCCCCTTAATTCCCAGTGTTTAATGACCAAAAAAACCTGCAACTTGAGGCTGGTGTTGATATATGAAGAAGCTAATATTAAAGTTCAGCTGAACGGAAAGGAACCAATTCTACTAACTTAACAAATTGCTTGTTTTGGAAATTCAAGGAACTTGCCATGCAGTAATTTAATCTCTAATTATAAACTGTCTTTAATTCTGGAATTTACAAGTACAGGATGGAGTAAGAACCTCGTCTCTATTAATTTCCTTTTAATCACATTGTTGTACATTAGTGCAGATGCTCTTTATGCTATTTTTCAAACACAAGCTCTCCAATTTAACTTAAATTTAGAATAGTGTGTACATACAGAAGCTAAGGTTTGGCTCTGCAGAACTGCAGCATAATATTGTCTCCTAGTCTAGTCAAATGGAAAGGGCTGTTTAGTACTTTGGTTTTGCTGTCTGCTCCCTGAATCCTGTTTTCCTGAGCTTGATGCTCCTACAGAGAGTACGAGGCACGGCTAGAAAGATACAACGAACGAATATGGACGTGCAAAAGCACAGGAAGCAGCCAGCTGACGCACAAAGAAGCTTGGGAGGAGGAGCAGGAAGTTGCTGAGCTGTAAGTAACAGTGCAGAAGTTGGTATGCATCTATCTTTAGAATTTGGGGGCAGGAGAGCTGCCTTTGGAATGATAGGTGGCTGCTAGTTACACAGCAAGGAGTTTAAGGTTGTGACTAGTTCCTTAGTACTTTGTAAGATTAAAGAAATTTGGCTCCAAATTTGACATACTCACTAATGCAGCTTAATCTGTAATGTTCTTTTCACAAAATAACTCGGAGTACAACATTTGGCATATATCTCAAAACTACCTACACAAAGAGGGAATTTTTCTGTAATTTCTCCTGTTCCACTCATTGCTGAAGGAGAGAAAAAACAAAAGCACCTAAGTAGTGTGACTTTTACTGGTTTCCACAATAATGATGGTGTGCATACCAGCTAACTCTGCGGCGGCAGTTGTTGTTTTTTCCAGATCTGTGCAGGTATCAACCAGTAAACTGGTGCCATTAAATTCAGTAGTATTTCGGAATAAGGTATTGGTGATCTGCTCCACTTGAAACAAACTGCAAAAAAGCAAAATTGCAAGGATAGTTCTGCCAAGCTCTCTCTCTTCCCTACCAGTTGGCCTACCCCCTTTTGTCAGTCTCACAGAGTGGCCAGAACTTTGGTTTATATCCAATGTAAAACTTGCCATGATGAAGGAACCTTTCTAAGGGCAAGTCCTTGATTGAACTAATTAGGTATCTTCTTCCTTAATTGCTGTACTCAATGAAAGTAAGGGAGTTGACCACCTAACAAAGGGCATTTCTTTCTCAGTTTTACATACTGGCAACTTTGGCTTTGTCTCTTTCACTCTATAAAGATGAACTGTTCCCACCTATTTAGTGTGTGTTTATAGATTAAATCTGTCTTGGATATTGCTTCTGCTGTGTTTACTGGAGAGGGAATTGATCATTTTGATTGGAATAAGAGGTGATAGTCCGTGTCCTAGAGAGGAATTGCCTGCAACATTTTTCTTGTCCAATTAAATTGCTCCCTTTTAAAAACTACTTCCCAACCGTCCAAGGTGCCAGAAGCCTTAGACAGAGATATAGTTGTCTTTGATCTCTCCCCAGCTAATGCTCTTCAGTATGAGGGAAATGTATGTTGCTGGTTCTGTAATTGCATAATGTTGAAGTAGCTGAGTCAGTGGATCGCTTGCCTAGCTTTGCTGTCTTAATCTGATGCAGTGATACAGGATTAGCTAACTGCCCCTGTTTTTCTGAAAGTTTTCAGTTACATAAATGAGAGAATGTCTTAATTCAGGTTAGATTCAGATTTTTATATTTTTCTTAAACCAAATAGACGTTCAGTAAAATGTCTCTTAGAGACCAGTCTCCATGTTGAATGAGAATTATAATAAAAATTGTATGCAGCTGCAGATTT
Organism: Terrapene triunguis; assembly: GCF_002925995.2. Lineage (NCBI taxonomy): Eukaryota > Metazoa > Chordata > Testudines > Emydidae > Terrapene > Terrapene triunguis. Next base: position 611,122 of record NW_020664791.1, on the reverse strand, counting down.
AAAACTTAAAGCATTGATCTGAATGTACAAGTTTAGTCAGCCTTTGTCATGAGGAATCCACTGGTTAGTAATCCCTAGAATAACTACAAATGAGGACTCAGTCAGCAAGAGCTACCTTAAATCTAAGAAACAAGAAAACTTTTGATAGGGTGAAGTGGAGTTTTTCTATCACTAAACAAACTTGAATTTGGTGCTTTCATTCAAATTTTTTTTTTTTAAGGGAATGTATGGTGAGAATTCAAACTGACAAACCTGCTCTGATTTAGGAAGTGACCAGGCAAGCTTTCCCCCATCCTTCTAATTCAGTGGTTCTCAAACTTTTTTTGTACTGGTGATCCCTTTTACACAGCAAGCGTCTGAATGCCCCCCCTTATAAATTAAAAACACATTTTTTTATATTTAACACTATTTTAAACTGATATTTTGTGTTTGTTAATATCACTTTTTACAGCAGACTTACTAGTGCAGACTTCATAGCTAGCTAGATGGGCTTGCTAGCTAGACTTGCTAGCTAGATGGGCGGCACATAGTCGCGACCCCCACATAATAACCTTGCGACCCCCTGAGGGATTGTGACCCCCCAGTTTGAGAACCCCTGTTCTAATTAATCATCCTTCACACAACTACATCAGTGGAACACATATTTGCATAGACTAAAATACTGCACAATAATTTATTTAAGTAAGCCCTACTTACTGCATTATAAGACCTATAAAAATATTTTAACAGTATAAACTTAATATGGGAGAAAATGCCAAACTTCAGTTGGGATTGCAATACTCCTGAAGGGAAAACTCATCTTAAAATTAAAAGGTGAAAAGTAGGCCTGTCAATTAATCGCAGTTAACTCACACGATTAACTAAAAAAATTAATCACGATGAATCGCACTGTTAAACAATAGAAATACCAATTGAAATTAATTAAATGTTTTGGATGTTTTTTCTACATTTTCAAATATATTGATTTCTATTACAACACAGAATACAGAGTGTACAGGGCTCAATTTATATTATTTTTATTACAAATATTTGCACTGTAAAAATGATAAACAAAAGAAATAGTATTTTTCAGTTAACCTCATACAAGTACTGTAGTGCAATCCCTTTATCCTGAAAGTGTAACTTACAAATGCAGATATTTTTGTTACATAACTGCTCTCAGAAACAAAACAATGTAAAACTTTAGAGCCTACAAGTCCACTCAGTCCTATTTCTTGTTCACCCAGTTGCTAAGACAAACGAGTTTGTTTACATTTACAGGAGATGCTGCTGCCTGCTTCTTATTTACAATCTCATCTGAAAGTGAAAACAGGCATTCACATGGCACTTTTGTAGCCGGCGTTGCAAGGTATTTACGTGCCAGATATGCTAAACATTCGTATGCCCCTTCATGCTTTGGCCACCATTCCAGAGGACATGCTTCCATGCTGATGATGCTCGTTAGAAAGTAATGCATTAATACAATTTGTGACTGAACTTCTTGGGGGAGAACTGTATGTCTTCGGCTCTGTTTTACCTGCATTCTGCCATATATTTCATGTTATAGCAGTCTCGGATGATGACCCAGCACATGTTTGTTTTAAGAACACTTTCACTGCATATTTGACAAAACACAAAGAAGATACCAATGTGAGATTTCTAAAAATAGCTACAGCACTTCACCCAAGGTTTAAGAATCAGAAGTGCCTTCCAAAATCTGAAAGTGACCAGGTGTGGAGCATGCTTTCAGAAGTCTTAAAAGAGCAACACTCAGATGTGGAAATTATAGAACCCAAACCACCAAAAAAGAAAATCAACCTTCTGCTGGTGGCATCTGATCAGATGATGAAAATGAACATGCGTCAGTCTGCACTGTTTTGTATCGTTATCAAGCAGAACACATCAGCATGGATGCGTATCCTATGGAATGGCGGTTGAAGATGGGGGGACATATGAATCTTTAGCGCATCTGGCACGTAAATATCTTGCGACGCCGGCTACAACAGTGCCATGCAAACGTTTCTGGTCACTTTTAGGTGACATTGTAAACAAGAAGTGGGCAGCATTATTGCCTGTAAATTATAACCAAACTTGTTTGTCTGAGCGACTGGCTGGACAAGAAGTAGGACTGAGTGGACATGTAGGCTCTAAAGTTTTACATTTTTATTTTTCAATACAGTTATTTTTTGCACTTAATTCTACATTTGTAAGTTCAACTTTCATGATAGAGATTGCACTACAGTACTTGTCTGAGGTGAATTGAAAAATACTATTTTGTTTTTTACTGTGCAAATATTTTGTAATCAAAAATAAAGCAAGCACTATACACTTTGTATTCTGTGTTGTAATTGAAATCAATATATTTGAAAATGTAGAAAACATCCAAAAATATTTAAATAAATGGTATTCCATTATTTAATAATGTGATTAATCAAGATTAATTTTTTAATCGCTTGACAGCCCTAGTGAAAAGATAATTGAGTGTTCATGTATCTCATAACTGAGTTACATAAATTAAATTATACACCTCTCCTGGATAGAATACAAAATAACCTGAAGAAATATTGGTTCCTCTAGGCACTACTGCAGTAGAAATGTTTAAGAATAAAAAATATGGAACTTATTTTTCTGGATAGGTATTATATTAAAAAAATCTATTGCCATGTTTTTGGGTCAGTAACACAGGCAGGGTTTGTTTGGTGTGTAGGCAACACTTCATAGGGAGATGGCAATTGCCAGAAAGATAAGTGCTGCCGGCATGGCCCTGTTGCACAGATGTGCTTTGTATTTCTTGTGGGTACAGAAGTGAATTTATATTGGTGACCGTATGAACATTTATTTTTTCTTGTGATAAATCCCACTCTGACCGCTTCCATTATTATTTATTCTAATGTGGTGTCACCTTGAAAGTGTTTAATTCACTGTCAAAATGCTCTCAGTGGCATGAACTGGCAAAACATGTTGCATTTCATATTTTGTTAGCTGGATGATGTAAACTTTTCACATCCTTGTTCAGTTTGAAGGAGGAATTTCCCACCTGGTATGAGAAACTGGTACTGGAAATGGTCCACCACAATACTATCTCCTTGGAGAAGCTTGTAGATGCAGCCTGGCTAGAGATCATGACCAAATATGCAGTGGACGAGGAGTGTGACTTTGAGGTGAGGCTCTAGTTTCAAATACTTGCCATGCTTCTGCTTAATGCCGCTATCCTCAGGAGAGAGGTAAGAGGACGTCACAAACATTTTCCCCTCCAGTCTTCATGACTGTCTAAATTTGGTGCAGAATGGTAGGACTCGCACCTCTTTGTGGAATTCCCTTGATAATGCCTGTTGCCAAAGCAATAGTGTGGAAACCTGTTTCTTAAGCAGAGGCTAACATGGTATTGTCAGAAGATGAGAGTGGCTTGGGCAAAGGAGACTTATGTCATGCCTAGCAGAAGAAGAGGTTCACATCTAACTGCTCTTCTGTTACACACACACACACACACACACACACACACACACACACACACACACA
>NW_020664791.1:544567-607614 GCF_002925995.2 Terrapene triunguis | reverse complement strand
CACACACACACACACACACACACACACACACACACACACACACACACCATGTTCCCAATAGGAATAGCAGAGTGTAACTGACACCGCTTGCACTAGTTCAGCGGTGGGCAAACTTTTTTGCCCGAGGGCCACATCTGGGTATGGAAATTGTATGGTGGGCCATGAATGCTCACAAAATTGGGGGTTGGGTTTGGGACGGGGTGAGGGCTCCGGCTGGGGGTGGGGCTGGGGATGAGGGGTTGGGGGTCCAGGAGGGTGCTCCAGGCTGGGAGTGAGGAGTTTGGAGGGCGGGAGAGGGATCAGGGCTGGGGCAGGGATGCAGACTCCAGGCAGCGCTTATCTCAAGCAGCTCCCGGAAGCAGCGGCATGTCCCCCTACCGGCCCCCTGGCTGCCCCTACGCGTAGAAGTCGGAGAGGGGACATGCTGTTGCTTCTGGGCACGCTCCCCAGATGGAGCACTGGAGCGAGGCAAGCTTGAGGGCTGGATTAAAACGTCTGAAGTGCGATAGTTTGCCCACCACTGCACTAATTTGATTCTCCTACTTCTTGGAAAGGTCTACAGTAGTGGCAGATGCTCAAATGTGATTAGAGGAAGCCCTCCCTGCCTCCAATTGAAAGAAAAAAAAAAAAAAAAAAAAAAACGTGGGCCGGGGGGACTGAGTGGAAACTCAAGTTTGTCAAAAAGGAAGGGGAAGATTCAGTCCTGGTCCTGTGACAGTATATATTTTGGACTGAGTTGTGTTCTCTGTTTCCTGAGCTGGGACCATTGAGATGACACACACAACCCCTTGCAACACATCTGGAAGATTGAGGAAGTAGCAATGGTGGACTTTAGAAAAGCTTGTGTGCGGTTTTTCCTTCCATTGGAGTAATAAGCAGGACTTCTGAATAGGGCGGGTAATGGGGAGATCTTGTAAGTCTGTGACAGAGGAAACTATAGGAGTGTCTCACTGAGGTCAAAAATTTAAAAATTGTTCTCTCTCAAACCATAGTGTATATGTGACTCTTATTTTGTTTCACTTTCCTTCCTTCCCTTCAAGTGTTAAAAAGCTGATCAGCTCATATTTCCTGCCTAGTTACTGTTTTTTTAATGCATTTTTCTGCTTAGGTTGGAAAAGAGAAAATGCTGCCAGTAAAAATTGTGAAAGTACATCCACTGGAGAAGGTGGATGAGGAGGCTGCTGAGAAGAAATCTGATGGAACATGTGATTCCCCATCCAGTGACAAAGAGAACTCCAGTCAGGTAGCCCAGGACAACCAAAAGGAGTCAGTGCTGAAGGAGGATGACAGCAGAAGAGAGATTATGAGTGAGTAACAAGACAGCCTATTTAAGTGTTTGTGGTCTGGGGGCACAAACCCAAATGTTCTCAGGTCTGGGTTATGAAATACTGTACATGCTCTCTGAAGAGTACCGTGTGGATCTTCTCACTCAATGTTACACGATACACCAAAATTCTGAGCTAGTGGTGTAGTTGTAGTGGAATTAAAAAGCACTGCAAGTCTGCAGCTACATGTAGTCCATTACTTTGTCTTACAGAAATCAAAATGTGTTTAGATTTGCCTTTGTCCAGTATAGTCATATGAAACTTTCTTCAGTAGTCCTGTTAATTACAGCATGTGTGCAGTTTCTTTGGGACCTTTATCAAAGCTAAGAAAAATTGGGCATGTTTATCACTGGTGGAGATGCTAGTGGTGTTGATAGAAGCTGTAGTATAGCCAGGGCTCGGGTCTTCATCAGTATGTTTAACTTCACTCAGAGTAAAGTTAGATCAGATAAGGGTAGAGACAACTGCCATGACTAGGCTGTAGCTTCCAAAATTGCTGCCACTGGTTGACAGTTGTCAATCTAGAGGCTGTGTTATTTATTAATCGCAGGCACATGGAGGCATACTCCTCTCACTTGAATGACCTACACCAAGAATGTTGACCATCCAATGTTCTGTGCACACTGCAGCTGAAATAGTGTCACTGAAATATTGGCTAAGCGTCGCTCAGTTGATGCTGTGGACAGGACCTAGATGTTGCTGTCACCTTGTTGGTGTTTAGAGGGAATCATTGAGAAACCTTTCCACTCTGTTGTGGGAACGCTTCAAGACTCTTCCTGTATTTCAACCTCCTGCTGGTACCAGAGACTGCTCTTCTCATGAAGATATATCTCATCCTCTCTGGGTTTCCTGCTGGAGCATAACTGATTGCACTGGTACTTGCCATGTTGCTGTATTTAGGGTCACTTTCTACATAGTGACCAGCAGACAACAAAATGCAGCTAAAACAGAGCATTGTCAACAAAAACAGTGATCAGCAGAACTAGGTAATGGTTTGCACTTCTGAAAGGTCAGTAGTATTTAACAAGGAAGAAAATACCCTCTGAGAACAACTGGGGTGATGCATTCTTGGTGATGGGGCTGGGAATTAGGCACTAGCTAACATCTAGTGTGGTAGAATTGCTGAGAGTTAGATTTAAATTTCTGTCAACCACATCTTGAATTTAGAAGGCGTAGCTTGACACATGAGGTTCAAAAGAACGGCTGATATGAGCAGGAGGCAACTCAAAAGCAAGGAAAACCCAAGCTGAGCTTTATGCTCTAGTGCAGGGGTCTCAAACTCAAATGACCACAAGGGCCGCATGAGGACTAGTGCATTGGCCCAAGGGCTGCATCACTGACACCCACCCCTTGCTGCCCCTGGCCCCGCCCCCACTCCACCCCTTCCATGAGGCCCTGCCTCTTCCCACCCCTTCCCTGTCCCCTTTCCAACCCCTTCCCCGAAGTCCTCACCCCAACTCTGCCCCCTCCCTGCCCCCAGGGGGTGCAGGAGAGGTGCGGGGTGTGGCAGGGGGCTCAGGGCAGGGAATTGGGGTGCGGGAGGGGTGTTGGATGTGGTAGGGGGCTCCGGAAAGGGGGTTGGGGGTGCAGGAGGGGTGTGGGCTCCGGCCTGGCGCCGCTTACCTACAGCGGCGCTGGGGTGGCAGCACCATGGCCAGGGCAGGCTGCCTGCCCTGGCCCCGCTCTGCTCCAGGAAGCAGCCGGAGTCCCTGGGGGGGGAGCAGGAAACGGCGCCACGTGCTGCTCTTGCTGCTCCTCCAGGTACCCCCCCCCCAAGCTCCCATTGGCCGCGGTTCCCCGTTCCCGGCCAATGGGAGCTGCGGGGGGCGGTGCCTGGAAGCAAGAGCAGGGAGCCCTCTACTTCCGCCCCGCCTGGGGCTGCAGAGACATAGTTCCAGCCGCTTCAGGGAGTGGCTCGGGGCTCGCGGCGCCACAGGGTAGGCAGAGGGGCCAGGGGGCGCGGGGAGCTGTTTGAGATCCCTGCTCTAGTGTTAACTTTTGTTGTGATTTCCCATGCCCACTTCCCTTCATAGCCCAACGATAAAATCAACCGACCCTTGACTCTAAACATTGTGGCTCTCTACTTTGAGTCAATATTTAGTGTTTTCTCACCTCCCCAATAGGCCTTAGGAGCCAATTCTTCCTTTCAGACTTGGAGCTGATTGGAAAACCAAAATCAACTTTGTGGAAAAATCTAAGTTACTATTTTACAAGGTTGGACATAAAACAATTTAAAAATTGTTTTTCTTTCTCTCTCTCTCTCTCCCTCCACCCCTTTTTCCCATTGAACACAACAAAATGAATGTCCAAGGCTTTTTCCGTGTTTTCATTTTTGCCTTTTTGCTCTTTTATAACTCTTCAAAACTTCCTCAAGTTTGGAAAAGTTAGTGTCAAAAGGAAAAAATGGAACTCTAACACTACCCTCTGTAACTCTTAAGAACTTAAACTTTTTGCTTGTGGTTTTGAAAAGGCCGCTTGAATAAGAACTTTCAACCATCTCTGACCAGGGTAAATATCAAAGCTTATGTTTAAGGACACTTTACTGATTCTTGTAAAGTGCTTGTTACACCCGAGGGGGATGAGCATAGTCCCCATTTTACACATGAGGAAACTAGGAGTAGAGGTGAAGTGGCTTATGCACAGTGACACAGCAAATCACTGGCAGAACTGTAACTGGAACCAGATTTCCCAACTTCCGGTCCTTAGCTTCTATGGATTCTCACTCAATGCAGATAAGGAGCTTTTGCACTGCAGGTATATTTGAGCTGTGGACTATGTACATGTTAGTAATATTTGTAATTGTCCATACTATCTGAGAAAATGTTAGCACGTGGAGAAACATTCTGGCTTTAAACTCTAAGGCTGTGTCTACACTATAAGTAGAGTGTGATTCCTCTACTCTGTACACCTACTCGTGGTAGGTTGATGAAAGCTAGCGTGCATCTAAATAGCAGTAATAGTAGTAGTGAAGGCATGGCTGAGCGGTGCCAAGTACAAACCCACTTGAAACTGGTGGGTATGTACTTGGCATGGCGTGCCATGCCTCTGCTGCCACTACTGCTGTTTATACTCCTTAGCTCCATGAGATCTAGCACAAGTATGTGTACATGGGCAGGGGAATCACACCCCTAGCTCATAACACAGACATAGCCAATCAATTTATGAAACAAATTGCTGCATTAGTAATGCTTAAAATGGGGCTAAAGCACAGTAATTTAGTTAGCGAGGAAGGAAGAAACAGCAAATGCTTGTCATTGGGCAGTAATTGGCAAGAAATTGTGGAATATATTTGTTTTATTCATAGTGTAGTGTTTGCCAAAATTTCATTAAACAAAATATTACACGAGCACAGAAACCCCAAATCAATTAACTTCTGAATGGGGCTGGTCAAGGAACACAGCCTAGCCCTCTGTGCTTCTGACATAACCACAAAGCCATGTTGAAGAGTTAAGACTCCTGAGTTTTATTCTGGTTCTGCCTCTGACTCTGACTTTGGTAAAGTGACTGGTCTAATCTCTGTTTAAAGTTATCCACTTGTAAAATAACGATGATGCATACTGTAAATAGGAAATTTAACATTGTAAAGCGCTTTGAAATTATCAGAGGTGTTGAGTATATAATTCCATACTAAATAATCGCTTAATAGAAACGGTAAGAGTACACCATTAAATTCCCAATATTAAGCACGTGCATGCAACTTTAACTCTGCTCTCTTGTGTGAATTCACAATATTTTTTTAATTGCATGGCTGATGCATTGTATGAGAAATAGTAACAATGCAATTTTTCTACAATTTTATATATAACATCACATGGGTAATACTTAGCTGAGTTCGAGTCCTTGAAAATAAATATGAAATGCTTACTGTACTTGTATAACACACTACAAATGTAGTAATGAAAACATCTGGTGTATATATGCCAACTTCAGTTAATGGCATATACACACGGGGGCAGAGTAAACCTTAGCATTTTCTTGGCACTCATCCTCCCCCCCCCCCCCCTCTCCCCCCCCCCCCCCCCCCCCCAAAAAAAAGTATAAATAAAGCAGCTTCAGCTCTTGGGTTTGAATCCCTGCTGCCTTGCAGAGGTTCATGTATAGTGCATGTTGATTCTATGACCTGGATTATATCTAATCTGCAGTAGGCATCCCCTGTCCTACAGACACTAGGGCAGAGGTGGGCAAACTTTTTGGCCTGAGAGCCACATCTGGGTATGGAAATTGTATGGCGGGCCATGAATGCTCTTGAAATTGGGAGTTAGGGAGTGAGGGCTCTGGCTGGGAGTGTGGGCTCTGGAGTTGGGGCCAAAAATGAGGAGTTCAGGGTGCAGGGGAGGAGGGGTGAGGGCTGGGGTGCAGGCTCTGGGGTGAGGCTGGGGATGAAGGGTTGGGGGTTCAGGAGGTTTCTCCAGGCTGAGACAGAGGGGTTTGGAGGATGGGAGGGGGATCAGGGCTGGGGCACGGGAGGGGGTCAGGGGTGCAGGCTGCAGCGGCGTTTACCTCAAGCAACTCCCAGAAGCAGCGGCATGTTTTCCCTCTGGCTCCCCCCAGCCAATGGGAGCTGTATGGGCAGCGCACTGAACTCCCTGGCTGCCCCTACATGTAGGAGCCAGATGGGGGGACATGCTGCTGCTGCTTCTGGGAGCCGCGCGGAGCGGGAAAAGTCCCGGGCCCTGCTCCCCGGCGGGAGCTCAATGGCCGGATTAAAACATCTGGAGGGCCGGATGCGGCCCCCGAGCTGTAGTTTGCCCACCCCTGGGAAGAAGTCCCTCCTTTTGTATCTCATACGAGTAGTGCAGCTGGAAATGACTCCTAAGGTGCACAAACAAGGCTTGCATTCCTGCATGCCTTTGTAGGTTCACCAGCATGGAATGGGAATAAGCAGGCTGGGCAGCTGAAATAGTCAGGTTAGGAGACTTCAGGGAGCTGGGAAGCCATAAATTTAAATCTGCTAATGTTGAAAAACTAATTTCATTAGCATTTAAGCTGTTTTATGTGTACATGTGCACAAGTCTGTGGGGGTACTCTTCACAAGTTTAGTGAAAAGAATGTACTGTGTAGTCATAATGCAGGTAAATCAAAAGCAACTTTCTCTGGAGCAAGGCTGAGTATTGCTCCTCAAAGGCTATTTCCACTTGTTTAAAAATGAATGAAACTTCTTAGAAAGTGAGCCAAAAAATCTGAACAGAGGCAAAGTATTAAACTTCAATGTGAAAAGTATTTTTCTGAGACTCACTCTGAGCCACTGGAAACAGTTAGTTATATAACCTGAACTATAGCAGTCACAAAACATTTTTGGAATATCCAAAACATATGGTAAACAAAAGGAGACAGCTTCATTTGGATGCTTTAGGATGTTAACACCGTTTGGTTAATCCAGGTCTTGCTGAAGAATAACTTGTACCTGTAGAAGACTTTTAAAATCAGATTGTAATTCCTAAAAATGTGGTCGCATTTTTAACTCTAACCTTTATTATATGTAGTCAATATATGCATAGCCAGAAATGTCTTAGCATTCAGACGCTGAGTTCTGCTCATTCAGTTCTCTGCTTTCATTTTCTAAGACCCAGATCCTCCAAGCTATTTAGGCTCCTAACTTCCACTGAAATCAATGGGAGTTAGCTGCCTAAATACCTATTGAGGATTTGGGATGAGATGTTTTGCACACAACTTTCATTGTGCTCTTGAGCATTAAAAACATAATATGGTAATGTCCCTTCTATGCCTATAGTCAGTAATACTGTTAAAATGTTAACAAATATTTGTAGAACAAATGCGTAAGACGGACTTGTGCATCCTGAGCAGCCAGGAGTGCCTGTCTTGTTCTCTGATCTTGACAAGAAGAGTGTAGCCTCTTCTCTCAGGCCTCTGCACTGTGTTCTGGGCCTTTCACTTCAAGACCAAGCTCGTGTAATGTGCTGTACGTGGGGACCGCCTTTTAGACTCTGGAAACTAAAACTAGTGCAGAATGTGGCTGCCCGTTTATTAAATGGTACTTCATGCAGAGAGCACATTATACCTATGCTCTGTAATCTAATCAACAATGCCTCCTTATTAATCTTGGAAGGAGTGTAAAGTGTTGGCTGCTTAACTTGTAAAGCCGTAATGCTTTAGGACCTGGCTGTTGGAGACTGATTCTCTCACCGTGCAATAGTGCTGTAGGTAGAATCAGCTGAAATATTTGAACTTTGGTCCCCTGGTTTAAAAAGGAGAGATTTTCCCTCTTGTATAATATTTTTCTGTGAGGGTGATATGCTTCCCAGGGTTGTGAGGCACCTTGCTACCACCTGCCCTTAGCATGACAGAGTCTTATCTGTATCTGCCAGGCTCTGCGGTCCCTCTGCAGGCAAGCGGTAAGTACACACCAACCCCCAAGCCCTTCAAGCGTCTCTCTGGAGTGCCCAGCCCCTGTTCTGCTCAGCTCTCACAGATTCACTACTCCCAAAGGAATAGTACACACCAGCTTACTAGTTTTAACTCAGGATCACCACTCCGCTTAACAAACAACACTTGATAATAAACTTATTCTTTTTTCACTATAAATGTACATAAGAATGGAGATTCAAATAATAGAAAGTAAGAATAGTGGAAACAAATGCTTACATATAAACCAAAATCATAACATGCTTTCTAGAGCCTAAACTTAACTCACAGGACATTCCCCTAGCTTACAGCAAATTCTTTTCCCGGCATTTTTAACCAGGATGGCTGAGATTCCCCTTTCATAAGATCAAGTCGTCTTGTAGTTTCTTTGCAGATTGAAGGATGCCAGTGTGTCTCACTGCACCCCCAGATGTACCAGACCTTTGATCTTCACCTGAAAACTGTCCCCCCCCCCCATCTTCCTCTGCTGTTTACCTTTTCCTATTAATTTCCTTCTGAAGTCTCCGCAAGCCCTTCATTAGCACTTGACTCAGTATGCTAGTACAGTGGTTCTCATCCAGTGGTATGAGTACCCCTGGGGGTCCGCAGAGGTCTTCTGTGGGTACATCAACTCATCTAGATATTTGCTTAGTTTTACAATAGGCTACATAAAAATCACTAGCGAAGTCAGTACAAACTAAAATTTCATATAGACAATGACTTTATGCTGCTCTATATACTATATACTGAAATTCAAGTACAATATTTATATTACAGTTGATTTATTTTAGAATTGTATGGTAAAAATGAGTGGGTAAGCCATTTTTCACTAATAGTATGGGTGTGACACTTTTTTGTATTTTTGTCTGATTTTGTAAGCGAGTAGTTTTTAAGTGAGGTGAAACCTGGGGGTACGCAAGACAAATCAGACTCCTACAAAAGGTACAGTAGTCTGGAAAGGTTGAGAGCCACTATGCTAGTAGACTTTTGTTGTAAGACACACGCAATATGCAATGGTCCAGCAGGAGGATAAGTGTCTCCCATTTCCTGTCTGGAGAAGTTTGTCTCAAGGCACCTGTGAGTGACCTGCCTTTAACTACAAGGCCTAGAGAACATAATTTTCAACATCTCTACATGACGCCTCACACATGTTCCGTACATGCATCTCACAATGATTGGTGACCAATGTGACACATGCTTTCATTAGAGACCTCACGTGACATTATTTTGGTGAACCCAGGGATCTGTGTACCACTGTGCCTTCTGCTAGTCGGCATCAGGTTACAAGAAATCCTCAGTTTAGGTACTTGTTCCTCATTGACATTGTCTACCAGATCTCAGCTGCCTTCTGAACAGACTGCAATGCCATCTTTTTTTCCCCTTTGCATCCAGATTGTAAATGGAGTGAGGGATAAAGTTGGTTAGATGTGGCAATGTTATGATTTTGTTGACACATTGATGTTTGGATAGTCTGTTGCTAGGGATTTATCTTCGATATGTGTGTGATGTGCTTTAATTGTTAGTGTCTAGAGGTGCTAAGTTTGTTAAAACCATAATGTTTACAAATAGACATAATGGTGTATAGAAGTCTGTTTCTAGCCTAGGTCTAGAACAGGGGTGGCCAACCTGAGCCTGAGAAGGAGCCAGAATTTACCAATGTACATTGCTAAAGAGCCACAGTAATACATTAGCAACCCCCTTCTCCCTCCCCCCCGCCACCTCAGCACCTCCTGCCGATCAGCGCCTCCCCCTCCCTCCTCGTGCCTCCTGCCTGCCGTGATCAGCTGTTTCGCAGTGTACAGGAGGCTCTGGGATGGAGTGGGGAGGAGCAAGGGTGCAGCAGGGGAAGGGGCATGGGCTTTGGGGTAAGGGGTGGAGGAGGTCGGGCCTGGGGTTGAGCAGTGGAAAGTTGGCACCTGTAGCGCCAGCCCTGGAGTCAGCACCTATGCAAGGAGCCACATATTAACTTCTGAAGAGCCGCATGCGGCTCCGGAGCCACAGGTTGGCCACCCCTGGTCTAGAATTTGCCTGAGTACACAAACATGATTTTTTTTTATTATTATTATTATTATTTTAATTTGTAGCAATGAGTGTAAAAATAAAACTTGGGGATGGTCTTCCACAGCAAGTTCTTTTTGAATAAGAGATTTTTTTTTTTAAGGGAAGACAAACTTCTGGCTGTTTTCTGGTCAAGAAATACACATCTGTTCATTCTAGTAGTTGTCATTATTCCTTTGAACAACTTAACAATTGTAATGTGGGTATTTCGATAGACTGAACATCTTGTGTTGAAGAGAGCTGACCCACTCTCCTGATAACATCTTTTCTCGGAAACTTAATAACTTAAATGGCTTATGAAAATGTGAGTGAGACTTCTAAGACCATTAAAGTTAGCTTATTCTGTACCATTAGTTTGTAGCGAGTCTCCGTGGTGGAATTATTTCCAGATATAAGTGATCTGATCAAATTCACCAGCTTTAGTTGGTTGTTAAAAGTAAGCATGAATGGCACATCGAAAACACAACTGAGAAATGAATGCTTAAAACTTCGGTCTTGCCCTATTGTGTTTAGTACTACAGCTCTTTTGGGATGTGATCATCTACTTTACCAAGGCCACTGCATTTGCTAGGTACTGCTGGGAGGGATAAAGTGAATGGTGCATCTAAGTATCAGTTTCACAACTAGAGCTTTTGGCAGTAACACTGACCAATTTTATCTATTGGTGACCAGCTCAAAGGGTCTGAGCAGGTGTAGAGGACTAGATCACTATACAACCTTCCTCTCTGTGTGTAGATGGTTATAGGCAAACCACTGTGAAGATGGGCTCAGTGGTGGTCCCTCATGCATGTTAAGGTGTCCTAGGTGCTTTACTGAGGGAACTTTAAAGACTGGGGGGCATTAAAGGAACATGTGACAAGTCTAAGCATGATCTGTTAATGGTATGACTGTAGTCTGTTTTTTTTTTTTTTTTTTTTAATAATTCTATAGCCCCTAGTCGGTCTGTCTCAGCAGTGCATCAATAATGGTCTTTCTTCTGGTTGATCAGGTGACCGGGCACGCAGGTCCCCTCGGAAACTTCCTACTTCTCTGAAGAAGGAAGAGAAGAAGTGGGTGCCACCTAAGTTCCTGCCACACAAATATGATGTCAAGCTGCAAAATGAAGATAAGGTGAGTTGCCTGTATGAATCTTCTACTACGCAGTGTGACGGAAAAGGATGAAATAAATAACCGCTATGCGCCATCAAGCAGCAGTGAAGATTCCTTTAACCACATGCAGTATTGTATAGAAATGTTGTCTGAAGCCTTGGTGAGTAAGCTGGCGGTTAACTGGCTAATCCCTGATCTGTCTGCCAATTGGTTGATGAAACCTGGCCAGTGATATAAAAATTTTTATTAAAGCTAATGTAAAAAATATATATAATACACAGGTTAAGAAAAGCGTGTCTGTACACGTGGGCATAGTGCTTAGATTTAAAACAAACTTTGTATTTGTGGACAAAGTCATAAGATACATATAGTACATAATCAGCAATAACCTAAATTTAGGTGAATAAATTTAACAATACCATTAGCATCCAAATATTCGGGTACATCACTGATAAAAAGTTGTACAGATTTGTTTGTGTAAAGCGAAATATATCTGAGTGAAGATTGTCCCTCAGTAATTGAGAATTTAGGGTGGGTTGTTCATTTAGAATATACAATCCATTAGGAAAGTATTTCAGTTACTTTCCCGATTGTGCTTCTCATCAGCACTCTAGCTCATCCCTCCTGGTATTGCTTGTAGAAGTGACCAAGAGTAACTGCTTATATTGTAACTGCATCTGAAGAAGTGGGTCTCTACCCATGAAAGCTTATGCCCAAATAAATCTGTTAGTCTTTAAGGTGCCACCAGACTCCTCGTTGTTTTTGTGGATACGGACTAACATGGCTATCCCTCTGATGCTTATATTTAATCAGTGATATTTTGAGAGTGACATCATAGCTAATTACACTTCAGGAAGCACTGTGGTTTGCAGCACTGCTGCATGCTTTCTATCAGCTGTTCACTAGGTGATGTAATCCTGATAGGAAGGCAGCAATGACTTCAAACTAATGATTACAGCTTGCAGAGTAACTCCCCTGGTCTCAAAAAGGTTTTGATAAACTAGTCTCTTTTCTTTAACCAACTATTAGTGATTGGGCGTTGTCGCCAAAACAAAGTAGTAGACTTTGGCAAGGAATCCGCAATGTAAGTTAACATTTCAAATACTTCACTGACAGTTTTTAGCTAATTGAACATTCCACCAACTTCTCTCAACTGTCAGTGCTACAAGCGCTATTGGTTCTAATCTGAGGTTGCAATAGGTGCTGGTCACACAAAGAAAGGGGTGGATGCCTCTTGGCTAAGAGGTGATGTAGTGTACCATACCTGTGCTGTGTGGTGTTTGAGAGAATATATAAAAATTGAATGTTACTAATCTGTCTTGATGTGATGTTTCAAAGATCATCAGCAACGTGCCAGCAGATAGCTTAATCCGTACAGAGCGACCACCCAACAAAGAAATCCTGAGGTATTTCATCCGCCATAATGCACTACGGGCTGGCACAGGCGAGAATTCTCCATGGGTGGTAGAAGATGAATTAGTGAAGAAGTACTCTCTTCCCAGTAAATTTAGTGACTTTCTGCTAGACCCACATAAGGTAAGAATGCTCATTTAAAAATCTGCTTGCAGGGTAGGGCTGGGGGTGTGGAAGAGACACTGGCCAAGATTTTCAAGTGAATAATTTTTTTTTGGAGGCTCCAAACTTGAGACATCTTGTAGGGGCTTAGTTTTCAGACTGAAACCCCTGCACTTTCTGAAAATGAGCTCCATTAAGGCAACTTTAGATGAGCACCTAAAAATAGTCATCTTTGAAAAGACTGGCTGGAGTGGGTTTAGTTGGGCTATGGGAGGTCTTAACCCCTCTTAAGGAGTGGAACTAGGTGAGAAGCCTGTAGTCCTGGGGTCATCAGGTAGAATTAACTTCAATGAAGTCTATTGTAAATTGCATTTCTCCTTGCCAATCAGTAGCAATTATATAAGGAGCCCTCACTCTTGGACAAGAAGAAAAATAAGTTTAGTTGGACACAATATTGTCAGCAACAGATCAATGCAATAAATGTTGCTTTTTTCTAGGTGGTCACTCTCGACAATATATATATTTTTTTCAATCCCCTAGCCATCCAGAAAACATACTTGTTTGTGAAACACTGAAGTGTAGAAAATTTGGGTAAAGGAGACCTACAAATACTATTGTAAGGCAATGTGTTTATTCAATTAACTTATTTCATTTAGAGGCTTTTGCCCCGACACAAAACACTGAAAATCTAGTGGCACAATTACTATGATTGCATTTTCTTTGCCGTAGACAAGCAATGTAAATCCCGACTGTTGAAGCTAACTTGAGATGTCAGGAGTTTACTATATAGGAGAAAACTATAACCTTTGTCCAATAGTGTGAATTACTGAATCATTTATCTGGTTATCGTAGTTTAGAGACTGTAGTTGAGATATTAAATATTTTGGTTTTGTAACTGTTTCCATAGTCCCTGCAGAATTAATACTTAACTTTCATATAGTGTGCTGGATTCACAGATCTTAAAATACTTTACAAAGGAAGGCCAGGATTACCCCCTTATATAAGTGGGAAATTGCAGTGTAGAGGTGAAGTGATTTGCCCGAGTGCATTAGCATGTCAGTGGCAGAGCTGAAAATAGGACTTAAATCTCCCAGTCATGTGCCCTACTTTTGGACCATACTGCCACTAGAATAGATAGATAATCTATTCTATTATCGTGTTATCCTAGATCAGGGGTAGGCAACCTATGGCATGCGTGCCAAAGGCGGCACACGAGCTGATTTTCAGTGGCACTCACACTGCCCAGGTCTGGCCACCGGTCCAGGGGGCTCTGCATTTTAATGTAATTTTAAATGAAGCTTCTTAAACGTTTTTAAAACTTTACATACAACAATAGTTTAGTTATATATTATAGACTTATAGAAAGAGACCTTCTAAAAACGTTATAATATATTACTGTCACACAAAACCTTAAATTAGAGTGAATAAATGAACACTCGGCACACCACTTCTAAAAGGTTGCCGACCCCTGTCCTAGATGCAGGCTTGCCATCCCTTAACTGAGGGAGCTACTTTTGGCAACCCCGTGGCAATTATCACATATACTGAATATTCCACATAGCAGTGATAAAAGGGGCTTTCAGTATTGAGGTTAAACAAGACTCATCCTTCACCCCCAAAAAGGCTAACTATTGCACCATTGCCTCAATATACACCATATTGAAACCCTGCTGGAGCACAGAATCTGCCCTTGGGAGGTGTGCATATTGGGAAAGTCCTGTTTTTTTCCTTTATGGAATAATTCTAGCATGGTTCAAACTTAGTAAAACTGCACCCTAGAACATAAAAGGATTTCCTTACATCTTTCTACCTGCCCTAGTAGGATGGCTCCGTGCTCTAGCAGGAATATTTAGGCTCACATAGAAGTCTGGTGTATTTAAAGGAAAGATTAATATAAAATCATTAATATGCAGACTGCCTCTTAATTTGCTGTAGTATTTGGGGCATTCAGTTACTAAAAATACATAATTAAAAAGTATTTGCTGACCACCCTTAAATGTTCTGAGTATTCAAAGCACCAAAGGAGGCATGCTATCAATGTAAAGAATTTTATTCGATTTGCACTTGCAGTGACTTCTCTACGCTGCTGCAAGTCTTTGGTAAATAGTGCATTAGCTGTCCCTAGAACAAGAGCACTGTTTTTATGAAACTCTTAGCCCTGGTCAGCTTGAGATGGTATTTGAGCCTGAGACACCAGTGTTGTGCCTGTACCCTGTCAATGGAGGGCCTGCAGTACATTCTGTTTAACAAGTGTAGCAAAAAACTTGCAAATCTATTGTAATCAGTTTTACTTTTGGGGGGAGGAAGCTGCTGTTACTTTCATACCATTCCCTGCCACTTCTAGTTACTTCCTATTAGGAAACAGTAAAACTGTGGGAGAAGCTGAAAATTGTTTTATATTTCACTGTAAATATTTAGGGAGTCCTGACCTTAATCAGGTCCATCTGTTGAAATGTTGGAGAATTTTTGTCATAACAGCCAATTTCTGGTTTCTTAGAACTTTCACTGGCAAATTCTAAAGAGAAGTGGGGTAGCATACTGTCTGGAGAACTGGCAAGTGAAGACAGGACATAGGAGCTAAAGTTAAATACCGAGAGCTTGACAGGAAAAAAAAATTGTCAACATTTGACTGCTCTTACTTCTCAGAAATTTCCCCAATATAGATTTCTTTTCTTGTAAAGAAATGCCTAAACTATATGATAATTTGACGGACAACTTGTTGCCAAATGTAACAACTGATTTTTTTTTAAGTAATCTGTAGTTATGCAAGTACAAAAGAGCCTGCAGGGACAATGTTCTTCTCTGGCTTGACAGTTATATCAAAGTATGGAATAGAAACTTTTTTGATCACTGGTCTTGGACCAATGCTTGGGGAAAGTTTACTAATCCTAAGAGCATCTGCACTGATACTGCCAAAGTAGAGTTAACCCTGATAGGTTATGAAAGACTGGACTTTCAACTGTGGGTTGTTATAGTTGTTTGTAATCTTGTAAAACATCTTAATAGTCCCAGAGAATGTAAAGTCAAAATTTTCACCTATGCTGTTTCCCTCTCTGAAGTCTGCAGCGTAAACATACCTTCAGTAAAACACCTGCGGCTGGCCCACGTCAACTGACTCGCGCAGGGTCTGCAGGGCTATAAAATTGCAGTGTAGCTGTTCGGACTCTGGCTGGAGCCTGGGCTACAGCTAGAGCCCAAATGTATACACTGCAATTTTATAGTCCTGCAGCCCTAGGCCTGCAAGTCTGAATCGGCTGATCTAGGCTGGCCGTGGGTGCTCTTTTCAGTGTAGGCATCCACATGACACTCAGGGTATACCATAGCCATTTCCTATGTTCAAGAGGCAGAATGTAACCGACTTAAGGGAGAGTAAAAGCAAATGACTCTTCACCCCTGTAGCTTCTCTTAAGTGGAAACAAGAGCTGCTTATGTCAGCTGAATGGCACTAAAGTGCCTTCATTGCCCTGTGGGGTAGAAAGAATAACACTGTAAGGGCCTGGGAATTAATGTAGTAGTTAAGGTTACTTCAGGACTTTCATAATCACAACTCTGAGAATCTTTAGGGAGGAAGTTTTCCATCTTGGCCTTAGCCCAGAGGTAAATTCAAACAATTTTAAAATCTGAAATTGGTTTGTCCTCCAACAATCTAGGATTAGTTCCTCAATTCTGCCAAAATAACTTTGAGTTGTCAGCATGTTCAACTGGCACACATGCTGCAGTAATATCTAACGTAAATGGTTGAGGGTTATCACTAATATCATGCTGAAAACAACTTTATCTGTACGTGGTCTCCTGCAATGTTTATATGCTGTCTTCAGTGGAGCTCTCTGCAATAAGGACCCGAAGGGCATTACAAGAAAACTAAACTTTCATTAAATAGTTAATCTTAATGTAGTAGTAAACATTCAGAAGTCAGGAAATAAGAATGCTAACATTGCTATGGGAAATGTAACTTGATTACGATGGGCACATGTTTACTATATCTGTTCTGAAATATGTACCTTATTATAGCAATTATTAGAATGTTGCACATCCTGTATCTCTTGTTATGCTTGACATGACAGAATTTTTCACTAAAACCTTAACTTTTTCACTCTGACTTCTGATAGCTGCAGTAATATTTATAACATGAAGGTTATAAATATTATTGCAAGTCTTCTGTTGTTTTTGAGTTCTTGAAATTAACCCATCCGGTGCACATATGTCACCTGAATCTCAGAAATGCTGAGCACCCAAATACCATTGAAATCAATAGGAGCTGGAGGTGATCACAGCACCTTAAAAATTATGCCGCTAAACTACCACTGTGTAGTCCTTTTTTGGACCAACTTCCGTTGGTGAAAGAGACAAATGAACTTTCACCAACAGAAGTTGGTCCAAGAAAAAGGCTTTGTCACCCCCTTGTCTCTCTAATATCCTGGGATCAACACAGCTACACAAATGCTACAAACAATTGTGTAGTCCTATTGATTAGGTAACAGTCCTGAACAATAGAACTGCATTGACAAATGGATCGCTCCAAAGGCTACAAACCCTCCAGATCGACCCCCATATCCTCAGGAAAGCCTTCAGAGCAGGCCTCCGAAACGGAGTCCTCTTTTTACCATACAAACTTGCAAGCAAACAAATTCATAAATCTGTGAAAACTAGAAAGCTTTTCATGTAATGCAGTTGGAAGTAACTTTAAAACATCATTGTAGCAAACAAACTTAACAAATTTGAAAGCTGAATGTTAAATCCTCCTAAGATGGGCTGTTAACTTCATAACCTGAGGAACTCTCTATAGCAAATTGAAAGCCTTTGCAATGGTCTGTGTCCCTCAGTATGCTGTGCACTGAACTTACCTGTGAAACTGAACAGGGAACTGAACTAAACTTATCTGTTAAAAATCATTATCAGGGAAAGGTTCTTCAGACATTGCCCCTGCTTAGGTTGGTTTTATTAATATATCTCTTCTTAAATTCTAGTACATGACTCTCAACCCCTCAACCAAAAGGAAGAGCTCTGGATCACCTGACAGAAAGCCCTCCAAGAAGTCCAAAATTGATGGATCTTCACTGGGCCAGCCACTGAGCCCTACGCTGTGGTGTCATGTGCATTTGAAGAAATCTATTATTGGCTCCCCACTAAAAGTGAAGAACTCTAAGAACGCAAAATCCTCCAAAGAGGAGTTGGAGGAGGTGATGAAAATAGTGTCTCCAGGCAAACTTGGTGCTGACTTCCACATTCCTAAGAGGAACCGACTAGGGAAGGGCAGCGATAAATCCTTAGACAAGAAACTGAAAGGCAAAAGGGTCCTGAATGGGCAGAAGTCCCCTGGGAAATCAAAATCACCCAGGAAAGGTCTGAAGAATCCCAAGATGAAACTGAAACAAATGACACTACTGGACATGGCAAAAGGCACCCCTAAGGTATCTAGAACTCCTAAGAACTCAACAGGGACTCCCAGGTCCTCCAGCAAACCCCAGAAGCATCTTCCTCCTGCTGCGCTCCACCTCATTGCCTATTACAAGGAAAACAAAGACCGGGAGGATAAAAAAAGTGCCCTTTCCTGCATCATCTCCAAAACAGCCCGGCTACTCTCCAATGAGGACCGAGCCCGCCTTCCTGAAGAGTTGCGTGGGATAGTACAGAAACGCTATGAACTCTTAGAGCACAAAAAGAAATGGGCCTCCATGACCGAGGAACAGCGCAAGGAGTATCTGAAGAAGAAGCGGGAGAAGCTGAAGGAGAAACTAAAGGAGAGAGCGAAAGAGCGGAAGGAAAAGGAGATGCAGGAAAAACTGGAAAAGCAGAAGAGGTATGAGGACCAAGATCTTAAAGGAAAGAATTTGCCTGCTTTTAAACTAGTGGATACTCCAGAAGGACTTCCCAATACTCTCTTTGGGGATGTGGCCATGGTGGTGGAGTTCCTGAGCTGTTACTCAGGCTTACTGATGCCAGACGCTCAGTATCCCATTACAGCAGTCTCCTTGATGGAGGCTCTGTGTGCAGAGAAAGGGGGCTTTCTCTACTTGAACCGGGTGCTGGTCATTCTTCTGCAGACCCTGCTGCAGGATGAAATTGCTGAAGACTATGCTGAGTTGGGAATGAAACTCTCGGAAATCCCCCTTACCTTGCATTCTGTTTCTGAGCTTGTCCGCCTGTGTCTACGAAAGTCAGATGTGCAGGAGGAAAGTGAAGTTTCTGATAATGTAGATGAGAGCAAGGATTCAGCTACCTTTGAAGATAATGAGGTGCAAGATGAGTTTTTGGAGAAGCTGGAGACGACCGAGTTCTTTGAGCTGACATCTGAGGAGAAGCTACAGATAGTCGCAGCACTCTGCCACCGAATCCTAATGACTTACTCCGTGCAGGACCATGTGGAAGCAAAGCAGCAGATGTCAGCTGAGCTTTGGAAGGAGCGGCTAGCTGTGCTGAAGGAAGAGAATGACAAGAAAAGAGCAGAAAAGCAGAAACGGAAAGAAATGGAGGCTAAAAACAAAGAGAACGGGAAAGATGAGAATGGGGTGGGAAGGAATGACAAGAAAAAAATAGAGATGGTAAAAACAGAGCAACAGATGGAAATAGAGGCTGAAGATATGATCAGTGCTGTGAAAAGCAGGAGACTTCTTGCCATTCAAGCCAAGAAAGAGAAGGAGCAACAGGAGAGGCAAATGAGAGGTACAATACTAGAGTACTGGAGTGTATGTGTGGGAGCGGGGGAATGGGATACAAAGTAATGTAGATAATTCAGTTCTCCATTTCCAATAGTGTTACCTGGCCATGAGGGATTTTATGGCTGGTGTCGATTAAGGTCTCTAGTTCTGTTGATGTGAGGCATTGTGCAGCCTGCAGGATTTTCAAAGCCACAGCTATGTGGTGCTTTATTACTCCATTAGCTCAGAATTTGGTGTGCTATGTGTCAGATCCTCTTCTTTCAATTTTGCCTTTTCAGAAATCTCTCACAAAGTACCTTCCTAGTTCTCACACATGGGGAGGGTTGGAAAACAGCAAGTCTAGATGGAGTACCGGTGGCTGGCGGTGCTACAGCCGCGCCGCCTGGCTAGAGCCAGCCACGCACTGTGCAGCACAGAACACCAGGTCAGGCCGGGCTCTGCAGCTCCACTACCCCAGGAGCTTGCAGCCCCACTGCCCAGAGCATTGCGCCCACGGCACAGTGAGCTGAGGCTGCGGGGGAGGGAGGATAATGGGGGAGGGGCTGGGGACTAGCCTCCCGGGCCGGACAGAACGGTCCCGCGGGCCAGATGTGGCCCGTGGGCAGTAGTTTGCCCACCTCTGCCCTATAGGCTCCATTGTAGAAGATGAAGAAGGGGAATGGAGTTTGAGGAATTCAGAAGGCCAGGTAGAGAAGCCTGGAAGAGTCACCTTCCTTGGGGCCACCTGGCCCAGGCCACCCCTGTGCCTGGATCATAGAAGGAAATGAGAGCGCAGCTGTTAGTTTTTATTCTAGTATTTATTTCCTTTTGTTTTATGGCGGAAGTAACAGCAGCTGAACACAGATGAAAAGAATAAAAATAAGCTCCTGTTCCCTCAAGCACTGATTTCCAAAGGTGTCCGTGATTGTAGTAATAAACCCTAGGTCCCCAGAATTAATCCGGGTGTGGAGGCAGCTGTGGACCCTGTTTCATGCAATTTTCCAGGTGTGAGGAACCTCTGCCCCTCATGCCACTGAGTGGTTCCTCATGTGGGACAAGAACCAGATGAATCAGAAAATGGAACAAATTAATCAAAAATGGGAAATGGTGTAAATATACCATAGACACCATGCATCTGCTCCAGGGAGCTGTGCTAGGGTGGCCAGATGTCCGGGGGATCTGACCAGTTTTTGATCTGACCAGACCTGATTTCTGCAGGCGGGGGAGGTGCCAGGTCATCACCGGTGCCAGTCCCTACTTAGCTGGGGTCGCCTCCTATCTGCGACGGGTGGCTACAGCTCCCAGCCCTGGCTCTGTAGGCAAGTCCCTCCTGACCGGGGGGGAGGGGAAGATTCCCGCACTCCTGCTGGTGTGTCCGTTTTTTTAAATATTACAAAGTTGGCAACCCTAAGCTGCGCAGGGCATTGTAGGATCGGTGCAGGGAGAGCACCCAAAATAGGATTGTCAGTCTGAAAACATGGCACTTTTGCAACTTTCTCTAGTTCAGTCACAACTGTGTAATTGTTTAGTAGAGATGTAGCTAGGGAAACGCAGCATTGGGTTTCAGGTGGAAATTTCCTTCACCACCATAAAGGCTAGAAACCTATGGAGAGTTTGTTTTAAATGAAACTGAGATTCAGCAGCAAATCAAACAGCCTGTTAAGGCCCTGTCCATATCTGTTGTCATCCCTTGAGATTCTATGCTGTCCCCGTAGGAGACCCCTTCTGGTCCTATGGCTTCTGCTGCTACCTCTGTACTAATGCCAAGCCTGCTGCTCCGCTCCCCATTCTTCAACAACCACTCTGATGTAATCTTTTGGTTGTCTCACCACTCTCTGAAACTCAGTCTCTCAGTAACTGAACTCAACTTTCCTCATAAGTAGCCGCCTCCTGCATCAGCCTTGACAACTCCACTGTCCTTGCTGTCTACTTGCCTTGCAACCTCTCTCACCTTTGTAAAGTGCTCTACTCTGCATCTAGCTTTTTGTCAGTCCAGGTGCTGCTGATTTATCACTAAAATCTGTAGTAATAAAAAAAAAAACGGGGGTGGCTTCTGTCACCCCAGTTTTTGCCATGGTTGTCAGTTTTAGGGTCAACATCTATAATCAGAGGAGAGGGAATGAAATCTTGTGCCCCATGAGGCTCCTATTCCTTGCTGACTGGTTAAAATCATAGAATCATAGAATATCAGGGTTGGAAGGGACCTCAGGAGGTCATCTAGTCCAACCCCCTGCTCAAAGCAGGACCAATCCCCACTTAGATTTTTGCCCCAGATCTCTAAATGGCCCCCTCAAGGATTGAACTCACAACCCTGGGTTTAGCAGGCCAATGCTCAAACCACTGAGCTATCCCTCCCCTCCCTTTAATCCTAAATCCTACTTTATGCGGAAGCTGTCAACCAGGAGCCCTCTTTATGCTATGTGGCTTCAAACAGGAAAGAAAACCCGTTTGTTTTGTGGATGTTGAGTTTAAAGTAAAAGCTGTCTTCTAGTGTGACTGTTTTTGGTAAGAACAAGTGTTTCTGTTGCTTGGTGTATCTCTCTGTTTTTGAGTAGGAACACTCCTCTTCCCCCCCCCCATGTAAAATTTCGTGTTCATTATTAGCTCTTAATCTGAAAACCCAGTTATTAAACTGAGTAGCGTGTGAGTTATTTGAGCATGAAAAGGTATCTTGGATAATGATGCACTTCAGATGGAAAAAACTCCGTTTAAAAGGAAGCAGGAATGTGGCACATGAATGGAAGTCGCGATCCAAGTTCTCTTCTTACTCTGCCACAAGTAGTAATCTTAGGCAAATCACTTACGGACTCTGTTTCTCAATCATTAAAATGGGAATAATATATTCCCTACCTCATAACTGTGTTAAGCTTTATTCTTTATCATTTGTAAAGTGCTCCGGTATAGTGACAGATGCCATAGATGTTACCTACAAATGACTTTGCTCTTTTGCATTCTAATTTAAATGGCCCAACTAGGCACTGGAAGTAACATTTTGCAGAGAATAGGGAAATTAAGTACTATTATACAACTTGCATTGCTGTGTTGTGATTGGAGGGAGTTACCAACAGGACAAAATCCTTGCAATCTGATCCGACTTCTTTAAAAATGAGTTTCTATGCTTTGAGGAAAGCGACAGAAATCTTGGAGACCTCAAAGTGCAGAAACTGCTCTTCCCAGCATATAGGACTTTCCCTGTCCTTTCTAATCAGTCAGACATAGGAATTGACAGGACTCGAAAAACTTCCCAGGCATGTACTGGCCAGAGGGCAGAACCTACCAATCATACCTTGATATGGAGAATGAGTTGGGTGCCCACCAATGAGCTTCCTGGGCAATACTTTAGTGAGAAGTCCAGCACCCACAAGGGCTGCTGGGATTCTTGGGGACAGCACCCCTGTATGGGCGCCATCTGTTTATTAACATCTGACTGATAGGCACCTCATAAACTTGCTGCCTTTCCTGTCTTCATCTGACTACTAGAAGGGAGAGAGCTTCATCTCCCCACAAATCTATTTCTCCTCCTTGCCCCACAGAGCATTCTGGCAGCAGCAATGAGAGAGTCTTCCTTCAAAATATGCCTTTCTCAGCTTTCCCAAACAGCAAAAGGTGAAACTGATGTCTCATTTTGGTGTCACTAAGGCCCATATGGTTCTGGGTAGCAGCAGTGAAACTGATCAGAATTGTAGGTTGCACTGTGTTGGTTGGGAAAGCTCTGAGCAGGGACAGAGGCACTGGAGCTGTCTGCAGGCTCAGGAACAAATTGCATTCATTGTATGTTCAGGTGCCATTTGGAGGTTTTCTTTGCAATCATAAGGGCTGGAAATGTAATTTTCTGAGAACTTAAATTCAGTAGAAATTGGTGGTGTGGGTTCTGTCAGTAGCCGTGACAAACTTCTCGCTTGTCAATGGTGAATGGAGTTTTCAAGCCATGATAGTGGTCAAACCAAATTAGTACTCCTAATCTGGTATCATATCAGCAGTTTGGATGCCTTAAGTAGTGCTTAAGAAGTACTATGCTGTCTCAGTACAAAGCTTGTAGTAAACCTTGTTCAAGTAACTAGTGAGCTCTCGAGGGTATGATGGTAAATGGGATGGAGTGGGGAAGAGGCTATGCTGTTAAGAAATTAGCAAATGTCAATGCTGACAACCTTTCTAGCCCAGGTGCAAGCCTCCCCAGTGAAGGTTCCCACATTTGAAACTGGAAACCTGCTGGTATGCAGTGGAAACCAGAACCAACAAATAGCTTATTAGGGTTTTAATCGCTCTCTTTAAAAGGCCTTCTTGAGAGCTGGCCCTGTAAGAAGGTGCTCTGAGTGTGCACTGTTCTTGTAGTCCTCGGCTAGCTGTTGGCTATTCTGTATACCTATCTGCAGCACAAATGTAGGTTGTAGATCTTTTAAGTCCTACTCTCCTCTGCCTGTAAAAAGGCTGTGGTGAAGTTCTGGCAGCTATACAAGCAGTAAGTGTACAGAGAATGAGGCTTCAGTCCTAGGTTTCAAAAGAAGGCATGGGGAAAGAGGACTGTAGCCTGCATAGAGTGGTGTGAGGAGCACTTCCAGCTGTTAGCAATATATGGGGAAGGTGCCTCCTGTATGTTTGGAGGAAAGCTATTGCCCATCTCCCACTGTGATCCGAATTCCCCGGGTTGGCTTCAGTATTTTGTTGGTTCCAATTTTCTCAAGGATTTGAGCTCTTGCATTTAAGTTCTGAATCTACTTACTTAGATTTTTGGTCATGGATTGTAATATAACTTTGTCTTTGGGGTCTGGATTTCAGCTTAACTTTAGACAGATTCATTTTTGTTCCCTTTTTCTCAATACATCTCTTACATAGTGAGGTGGGCTTGTTCTTCAGAGGCAGGTAAAAATGCAGGAGACATCTGTAAAGTACCCTGAGTCCAAAAGAAAAGCTTAAAGCCCTCTGACCTCACTTCTTTGCCTTCTTGGCAGAAGTTGGTTATTTATCCTGATCATGAGATGAAATGTCTAAGTAAAGCTCTTGGGTATGTTGACACTGCAATGGGAGATGATTGCAGCTAGGGTAGGCATATCCGTGCTAGCCTTAGTGTAACTAGTATTTCTTAAAAAGCTGTGAAGACACAGCAGCATGGACTAGCAATAGGAGTATGTACTCCTGGTTCTGGGTTGGCTTGTGCAGCAACACAGGCTTCAGTGTCGGCTGTATCTTCACTGCTCTTTTTGACTGTACTAGCTAGATTAAAGATAGCATAGGTATGTCTGCCTGAGCTGCAATCGCCCTTCCAGTTGCCATGTAGACATACCATTCATCTGCAGGAATCCTGCCACCTTTCACTATTTTCATTCTGTTTGTGGACTTCCCGGGGGATGTAGGAGCTACTAGAATGCCAAGATTTTTGTCCTGACAGATGAGCTAACCTTACTGTTTTTGAACTCTTCTGCTGGCATGGCAGAATATCTGGGAATGTATGAGTTACTAGAGCATGTGCTTGTCCTTCCTGTAGCCAGAGCAGAACAGCTGTGCTTAGAAACCTATGTGGTTAAGTTGGGCGTGCCTTCCAGTCTACAATTGTCCATTTGGTAGAAAGGCTTCAGAAAAGGTCCTTTATTCTGAGGACCTGAGTTGAAGCAGCTAGTCAAATGAAGTGAAGATGATGCATAAGGCCATGCAGAAGAACAGGAGAACAGAAAATAAAATACCAGTAATATTAAAGTCCTTCTCTTTGCCTCAGGCCAGCTCACCCTCCTGCTCTGGTTTTGTTCTGCATTCTTTCTCACACTGAAATTAGCAGCGATTGAGCTTGAGGTTTGGGATTCTTTCAGATGCTGGACCCTTGGGCAGTTGTGTGGTCTGAATTGGGAGAAATTCTAGGGGGTTTTCCCATGGGAGGTGGGGGGGCAGGGTCAGTAGTAACTAGTGCATACTAGCTAAAGTTCACAAGCTATTCTGCAATAACTCCCCATGTGGACATTCCCATTGCGCACTGAGTGCCTTTGTGTGCATTAGCTTAATTTACTTTGGAAATGCATTAACAGAATTTACCAATAAATTAATCTTCTTTCTTCACCTAGCTAATCAGCAAAATAGAAAATAGCCTATTGCAATATGTGGTGACTCTGATTACAGTAGTTTTCTTTTAATGTGTCTGGTAATCCCTGCAGTAAAACTGGAGAAAGAAGCAGAGGAGGAGAGAATCCGGAAGCATAAAGCTGCAGCTGAAAAGGCATTCCAAGATGGGATTGCCAAAGCTAAGTTGGTGATGCGCAGAACGCCAATAGGAACTGACCGTAACCACAACAGGTAGAAGACCTAACCTTAAAGCTTCCCTGTGCTATCTGTATCCCTTTAACTGCTAATGGTCCTGTTAGGTGATCACCTCCTTTCTGTTAGAATAGAATGTTATAAATGAATATTTAATGTATTTGAGATCTTTTGTACCAGTATGCAATGCATTACTGTGCATCGAGAACTTCGGGGCGGCCTACTGTAAAGCTAAAATAGAGATGAGACCATCTCCAAACTGCTGTAGTCTGGGGGACCTGCATCTCTGCGGGAGGGATGCATGACACTCAGTCTAACCCAGTATTTCTCAGTCTACTCAGGCTGGCACCCTTTATTCTAAATCAAAAACTTTTGTGATGACCCCTTGCCCCACACTTACAATAAACTAAGAGTAAAAAATGTCAGTGATAACCCTATGTAATTGATTTGTTTTGAGAGGCTGACAGGAAGTACTTCACCTTGAAAAGTAAGAGTGTGCGGGGGAGTGAGGGAGCAAGAGTTTGCTTTAGGTTGTAATGCAATTTCAATTGCATCGTCTCCTGATTAGCTTTGTGGCCCGACCAGTAGTTGAAACAGTTGGCTAACGTTATCAAACTGCTGGCTATAGTAGTTACCATTATTATCCTTCTCTCATTCAGACTTGGTGTATGGTAGACTCCTTAGAAAGAACTGTAGGATAGTTGTTTCTTCTTGCTCATGCTGCACTTCTGCTGAAGATATAGATGCATGCACATATTTTAAATGCCTGCGTACTTGTGTTCTCTCCTCTCGTGTGTGAATGTATATGTATTTTTTCCGTGCAACCCTTGTCCTCCTGTGGTTCCTGCAGTAATGTCTATGCTCTTTACAGATATTGGCTGTTTTCAGATGAGGTTCCTGGCTTGTTCATTGAGAAGGGCTGGGTACATGACAGTATAGACTACAGATTCATCCCTCGCCGCCAGAAGAAGGAGGAGGTGATAGATGATGATGATGATGATGATGACTACTACCCAATGGGTAAGATCAGCCAACTTCTCTTGCATATCATCTTTTGTCACTAATGGATCCTCTTTGTTACTAGCTGGGGTTGGGGTGGATCGGCAAATGGATGACCATGTAACAGATCAGTAAAGGTGCTGCTCTTCAAGAGTGTCAGTGTGGATTCCACTGTAGATGTGCATGAGTCTCGTGCATGAGATCGGAGTCTTTTGAATAGAATTGTCAAGGGTTGTGCTTGTACCTCGTGCTCCTTATTATCCCATCTAAGGGGGAGCCATGATCTGTCTTCAGTTCCCTCTTAACTCTTGTGGCAGTCAGGTGGAACCTGGCATGTGTCCAACCCACTAATTCTTGGCTTTGGTTAAATTTTCTCAAACTCTTCATAAAACCTTCAGCACTTTTCTGATCCACTGACATCAGACTGTTGAGAATGATATTGACTAATCTTGACTGAAATAGTCATGGTCAGACACTCCCCTGCCCAGGGCTTCTGAACATGCTGGATTCAAAACCTGCAGGCTTCAAGCCCTGCCCATCCTGCAATGCACTGAATCTATTGAAAAACAGATGTGGGGGAGTGAGGGAGCAAGAGTCCCAAATACTGAGCAGATGTTTGGTGTGCCTTTAATTTGCCACAAGAACACGCAAGTCGTGAGATGTGTGGTTGAAGCTTCATTTTCTGGAGCAATTTATGAAGAGCTCTTCGGATTCTGAGAAGAACTCCAAGTTCTTAGTAGCAGACAGGGACCCCAAAGACCAGTACAGAGAAGATGGCACAGAAAAAGACTGGCCTCCTCACCAAAGTAGACTCAACCAGCACCACAGACACTATCAGCATCTCTGGTACCAAAGTGCAGCTCTGAGAGGAACTGCTGTGAACATACAAGCAGACACACTAGGAGGAGCTCAGTGTCTTCCCACAAGGATGGACCCCCTAAAGCCTCAGGATAAAACCACAAAGCCCCTCATGGCGTTTAGGACTAGTGATAAGAAGGAACCTGTGGCACAGACTCTCCTCCGGCAACAACTCTAGCTCTGGCGACGCATCCCTCGGTGGCAACACCTACAACTGAAGATGTTTCTGGAAGATCCAGGACTGTCATAGGAGCTGATGCATGCCCCAGTGACAAGAACTCCATGTATCTCAGCACCACCCTTAGATGATGTCGATTCCTGCTCTCCATCAAATGTGTTCTCACTGCCTTCAAGCAGAGAATCCTCTACTTGGAGATCTGTGGTCAATACCACAAAGGCAGGTCATCTCTCTCTACAGGTCTCAACTGCTGACTCTTGTGAGGAATGGCACTGGACTAGCCAGTATCAAATAAGTCAACTGTGCCCTTATGTCCTATCACCATGGTCCTATTGAACTTCTGTGGTCCGCCATCACACACCTCTATAAGCCTGTCTCCACCGTATTTGAGGAAGAGATCGCTCTTGCCACCAGGATGTCTGGTCAGACTGCCTATGCTAGACTATAAGGAAGACAGAACTGGGGGCAGAGCTACAACAAGGTCCTGTGTCATCACCAAAAGACATCTCATCTTCATCACCTGGTGAAGTGATATCGTCAGCATCAATACTGGAACCCGATTACTTCAAGTAATTCCAAGAGCTCCTATGAGAATTACTTAGATCCTGGAGAAACAGACGCTGATCATATTGAAAAAATATAAGTTGATATTTTGACAACTTTCAGTCCAGCCACAGTCGCTGTCCTCATAAATGACCAGGCTAAGGCCCTGTGGCAGATGCCTGACACAATAACACTCACTGTAAAATGGGTAGAGAAGCAGTACCCAATCCCTCAGACAGGGTTTGAATACTACTTTGCCTGCCCTAGCCAGGGCTCCTTATCTGTCTCAAAGGTACAGGAAAAATCTACAGCAAAATGTAGTGCCCCTAAAGACAAGGACCCCAGAAAGGCTCTACCTACTTACTCCTGCGTTTCTGCAACTGCAAGAGGCAAATTACTACTTGAGCTGGGATAGAGTGACGCCCTTTCTCTTGAAACTCCCGTGTGACAACAGGAAGGCACCCAGGGAAGTAAAAAAGGTAGGCCAGTTGGTGGCAATTGACACTTCCAACACTATGGTCAGATCTATTGTCATGGCAGTGACAATGCACAGAACATCCTGACTCCAAGTATTGGGCATCCC
This sequence comes from Terrapene triunguis, assembly GCF_002925995.2. Lineage (NCBI taxonomy): Eukaryota > Metazoa > Chordata > Testudines > Emydidae > Terrapene > Terrapene triunguis. The sequence continues at coordinate 579,225 of NW_020664791.1, read as the reverse complement.
TCAAGAGGCACAGGGTATGATTGGGGACCAGCCCTTTGAAAGCATGGAATTTAAGGAGCAAACAGACAGCTCGTCACACTCTTTTGAAGACTCAAAGGCTCCCTGGGGACTGTCACCCCAGCCTCATACTGTAAGCCGTACCATCCTCAATCCCAGTTAAAACAACAAGCACCATGCTGTCATTCCAAGCAACCACCTGAGTGCCATGCCAATAAAAAGCTAAAGTATGACGGGGTCACCAGACTCCTCCTTCCTTGGCAATGTATCTCGCTTCTATGGCATGTCAGCAAATTTAACAGGATTGTCGGGAGCCTCACCAGATCCAGTTTAGAGAGCATGACTTTCAGAAGCCATCTCACCCCATTCCACCAGGGGTGATCTGACATAACATTGTACAAATAGGTGCTAGAGGCCATTGCCCCAGCTTCCCCAGCCATCTTCAGGGACCCCTCTCATGAGAGCCTGCTACCAGCAGAAGTGGCCTTGCTGCATCGTCTTGGAGGCTGAGGAGCTGCCACCAGATTTCTGGGGAAGGGGCTTCTGCTCCCAGTATTTCCTTATCCTGAAGAAGAAAAAAAGGGTCTTTGCTCTGTCCTAGACCTGAGAAGACTCAACAAAAACATATGCCATTTCAGGATGACAACTCTTGCCTCTGTCATTCCATATGTTTATGCTCAAGGCTGGTTCATGGCTCTCTACTTGAGTGGAGGGATAGCTCAGTGGTTTGAGCATTGGCCTGCTAAACCCAGGGTTGTGAGTTCAATCCTTGAGGGGGCCACTTAGGGATCTGGGGCAAAATCAGTACTTGGTCCTGCTAGTGAAGGCAGGGGGCTGGACTCGATGACCTTTCAAGGTCCCTTCCAGTTCTAGGAGATGGGATATCTCCATTAATTTATTTATTTATTTAATTTATATGGCTCTCTATCTGGGCCATGGGAAGTACTCAAGATTCCGAGTGGGACCCAACCATTACCAATCCAGGGTATTTGCCCGTGGTACTCTCCACAACACAGTGTTCACAAAATCCCTGGCAGAGGTGGCAGAACTCTTGGGGAGTAAGGGAATCCATGTCTACCTATACTGAGATTGGCTGATCAGGATAGGTCACAGCAGGAGATGTTGACAGCTCTGGAGTCCATATTTTCCCTGAAAAAAGAGCAAGAGTACTTGTGGCACCTTAGAGACTAACAAATTTATTTGACTAACACGGCTGCTACTCTGAAACCTGTCTCATTTTCCCTGCTGTCCCAATTAGAACTCCTTGTGAACTACAAGAAATAGCCTGTAACAGCCATGCTGATGATAGTTGATCAGATTGTCTATGAACTCTCTCAGGGAGAGCTTACATGTCAGGGGTATGTCTATAGTGCAATTAAACACCCGTGGCTGGCCCGTATCAGCTGACTCAGGCTGCAGGGCTGTGAAACTGTGGTGTATGTATTCAGGCTTGGGCTAGAGCCCAGACTACGGGATCTTCTCCCTCGTGGTCCCACAGCCCAAGCTCTAGCCCAAGCCCAAACACTTCCACTGCAGTTTTATTATAGCCCTGCATCCAGAGCCCTGAAAGCCTGGCTCAGCTGACGTGGGCCTGCTATGGGTGTTTAATTGCAGTGTCATCATCGGCAACGATCCCTCGATTCGAGGATGATCTCTACCACGGATTTACATAAGGGTCCTGAGATGTCTCAAGAATCCAATCCTGGAACCACAGATCTGCCCGCAGTAGGTACAGACATTTCCTCGCAGGCCAGCTGCTGCTGGGGGAAAGTTATTTTTCCTTCCTTCTCTCTTTTCAGCTTTGAGGGCAAGGCGCTTCTCCTCAGAGCGGGCCACTGCCCGATGGAGGATGTAGCCCCATTGGGGTCAGTTGGTGGCTTGCTCCTCCCAGCTGGTGATGTCCACCTCAGTTTTCTTGAGAGACGCTTTCATTGTGTCTTTGCAGCATTTCCTCTGACCACCACAGGATCTCTGACCATGGGTGAGCTGAGAGTAGAGGACTTGTTTTGGGAGGCGAGAGTCTGGCATCTGTACACAATATCCAGCCCAGCGGAGTTGGTGCATTAGGATCATTGCTTCAGTGCTGGTGACATTGGCTTCACTGAGGATGCTGGTGTTAGTGCAGCGATCTTCCCACTGGACGTGAAGGATCTTCCGGAGGTATCGTTGGTGGTACCTCTCCAGACTTTTGAGGTGCGGTTGATAAGGCATCCATAAAGGAGTATAGAAATAACCTTTGTCTTATAGACCTGAATCTTGGTGTCCTGCGGTAGGTCACTGTCTGTTGGAGCAATTTCCTAAAGGAAGCACTTGCTCACTGGATTTGTGTTGATTTTTCTGCGTTTTGAGAAAGTTGGCTACCGAGGTAGCAAAAGTGCTCGACTGTCTCCAAAGTCTGACCTTTGTGCGTGAGGATGGCACAGTCATCAGCATATGGAAAATCAGTAATGGACGCCCTGAGGGGACACTTCAGAGACCAGGTCTGGGGCTGCTAGGCATCCAAGCATCACCTGATCAAGAGTCATGGTCCCTCCCGAAATCCTATAAAAACTTGGCAGCTGGACCTGGAGAACATTTTGAAAGGAGGTTTCCTTCTTGACCCCCTTCCCTACAATGACTCATAGCAGATGCTTCAGGGACAGATTGGGGTGCCCATCTGAACTATCTCTAGATGTAAGGAACCTGGTCCCAGTGCGATTTGATGCTGCATATCAATGTCCGGGTACTCAGGGCCATCTGGCTAGCTTGTGTGGTGTTCCTGCACTGCAGAGTCCTGCAGCCCATACAGATCTCAATGGACAACATGTCCACAGTGAACTATGTAAACAAGCAAGGATGTACTCTCTTATCTCCTGTGTTCCAGGAAGCCATCAAACTGTGGACCCGGTGGTATCCCCATGGGATAACCCCATTGACTCTGCACATTGTAGAAGCCAGCAACAACTTGGCTTCTTATACATGCATGCAGGCCCTTGAGTTGGCACTGCAGATGTCCATCATAAAGCCAATATTTCACCAGTTGAGGGCTCTCATGATAGACCCATTCGCCAGACAGGACAGCACCAAGTGCCCAAACTTCTGCTCCAGAGTGCATGAGCATGGGCTGTTCACCAGATGCCTTCCTGCTCCAGTGGACTCCAGGCCTCCTATACAGTTTTCCCCCAATTACCCTGGTCCCCAGGCTATCATCTGGTGGGACAAGACCATGCTGATCCTAAATAGCTCTTTATTGGTAGAGGCAATTTTGGCTGTCAGACCTTTTTCGCGCTTCTATTCTGCCTCCTATCTATCTCTCTGTCTGTCTCCCTGGATGTGAGATCCCAGCTCCACTGCCAGATATTGCAAGGACTGCAGGTCTGGGTGCACCTGACTGCTTGGTTGTTGGCTGGCTGAGCATGACAGACCTCTCAACAGGTTCAAGAAATCCTCCTACAGAGCAGGAAGCCGTCTACTAGGAAGACACTTTTCCAAATGGAAACAGCTGTCCATATGGGCAATCCAATATAATCTGGACCCAACTAAGGCTCCAGTACCAAAAAGCCTCCACATGCTGCAATTGAAACAAAGTCGATTGGCATTTAATTCTATGCAAGTCCACCGTGCAGTAGTAATGATATGTCCTATTACAATACCTCACCCACCTTGTGTCTCTAATATCCTGGGACTGACATAGACAGCAACGCTGCATGTACACTTCAGTACCGTCATACTTGCTCTTCTCTCATCAGACAGTACTGAGACTCCTCACAGGCGTCCTGCGTACTTATCCGTTTGTCAGAAACGCGACTCTCTTGAGGCATCTCAACATTGTTCTCCTGAAACTTATGGAACCTCCATTTGAGTCACTATCAGACTGTTAGATACATCACCTTCCAATTAAGGTGGACTACTTGTTGCCATCACTTCAGCATGGGTCAGTGAGTTCCATGCCCTCATGGCTGGTCCTCAGTACAAAGCCTTTCACAGGAACAAGGTGATTTTAAGACTGCATCTTAAGCTCATCCTTAAGGTGGTCTCAAGTGTTTAATCTAAATCAGTTAATCAATCTACCAGTCTTCTTCCCAGAGCCACACTCAACATTCAGAGAGAAGAAGCTATATATTCTAGGTGGTTTTCAGAGCCTTGCTCTATATTATCTTAGCAGGACCAAACCTTTTATGTGTTCTCATCTTTGTGGCTATAACGACCCATTGAAAGGTCCAACCATCTCATCACAGAGAATCTTAAGTGGATCATGCAGTGTATCTCCACCTGTAATCAGTGAGCCTCTTCCCTCCAACTGTCAACAAACACTGCCTGTGCTCTCATGGAATATCTTCAGTCTGCTTTAGAAACATGCCAGTCTCTGAGATTTGCAAAAATAGCAACCAAAGTCCGTAACCCACTGACTTGTTACACATTTCATTCTGACACGGCCGGTTGGTCTGATGCCATGGTTGAGAGGGTAGTACTGCGATCTTTGTCTAATGCTGTAGGACGCCTTATTCCCACCATTTAGATCGTTCTTTTTGCCAGCCACCTACAGTGGGAGTCACATTGATGTATACTCAAAGACTGATTGGTTATCCTACAATTCAACATTTCAAAGAACCAGTTAGTGTGGATCCCACAACCTGGCTTCCAGACACTCTTTTCAGAGTCCTCCGCAGCACGGGCTTTGAATTGTAAGGGAACTGAAAGAGGGCCACAGTCACCCTTGCCTCGTACAGGAGTATGAGGCGGCACAGGGCATATGCGGTGCATGTGCACGTACAGTGAGATCCACACTGACTACAACATATCTCTCAGAACCACATAGACAGTGTGGTAAGAACCCTGCTACATAAAAGCGCTCCAACAGAAAAGAAACAAGATAAAGGTGGGCTGCAACTGCCGGGATTCTAAATGAAACCAGAAATGAGGGGTTTGGGCCTTGTAGCTATAGAGCCTTTCCTGCGACTGCCCTAACTGAAGAGAACCTCGGGCTACTACTTCACGTCTCCATACACAACTGCCTATACCAAGGGTGGCCAAACTTACTGACCCTCCGAGCCGCGTACGGTAATCTTCAGAAGTTCGAGAGCCGGGCGCGCCTGTTGGGGCTCAGGGCTTCAGCCCCACTCTTGCTGAAGCCCTGAGCCCTGCCAGGCATCCCCCCACAGGGATGAAGCCCCAAGAACCCCCTCCCGTTGGGCAGAAGCCTGAGATCAACCACCCTGCCACAGGGCACAAGCCCAGAGCTCCGCCCACCAAGTCTGTTGGGGCAAAGGGAGGGGACGGACACCTCCGCAAGCTGCACTTTAACTGTAAAAGAGTTGCATGTGGCTTGCGAGCCGCGGTTTGGCCACCCCTGGCCTATACACCTCTTGGCTCCTTTTGATAGCTTGAACGTAAGTATCTGGGACTCCTTAAAATAGCCACAGTTGGACTGGCCATTGCCTAGTGGCAGCCACTGTGCGGAGGTGGCTACTTCAGGGGTCTGGTTCCCTGATGCGAAGCTGCAGAGATTGCTGCCATTTGCCTTCAGGCTAATCGGAGATGGGAGGGCAGCACTGAAAGGAAGGTGCTTCCATTTCACTGGGAATCAAGTATCCTCTGCCAACTTCAACTGAATTTCAGTCATTCAGCACTTCCTTGTTTATGGGTTGGTAGATGCGGGTTTGCTATAGAAATGGCTTATTCCTCTAACAGCAGTGCTTGGCCAGAGGGGCAGTTGAGCAGAGCAATTCTGTCAGTTTCCTCTAGTCCTCCATAAATGAGTAGCTATTCCATGGACTCTTCCCTCCCTTAAATGTTCACTCTTCATTTCCCTGGGAAACTACTAGAATGCATGTGTTGCATCTTCAAGGAGGTCCTAAACTAATTGAATGGTTTGCTGGTCTTAAAGATTACATGTAACACCTAAAATCTGATGTAGAGAATTTGTGCCTGACATTGCTCTCTAACACCTTGTCTAACAAGCGACATGAAATCCACTTGAAGTGGTTTTTCTTACAACAAAATAGCTCTGGTATATCTACACTGCAGTAAAATGCCTGCGGCATGGCCATGGCTGGCCAGGGACAGCTGACTTGGGCACTTGGGGCTCGAGGCGTGGGGCTAAAATACGTGTTGTACACGCTCAGCTGGAGCCCGGGCCCTGAAACCCTGCAAGAGGGGTGGGTCTCAGAGCCCAGGCTCCAGCCTGAGCCTGGAAGTCTCCATAGCAATTTTTAGCCCTGCAGCCCCAAGTCAATTGACCTGGGCTCAGACTCTGTGCTGCAGGTTATTACAGCAAGATGTACCTTCAGGTATGTCTACATAGCAGTGTAAGCCTAATCTCCCCCTTGCATCCCCACACCAGTTGTGTTAACCTAGGGCTCAAACCTAGGGTTCCAGGACCCTGAAGGGCTGGAGGGTCCAAGCCCGTGTTAAGCTGAGACATAGGGTCCAAGCCCTATTGCTTTCCTGTGTGCACATGGCCCCAGCTTGTCTCGGGTCTCAGAAGTCTTCTACATGTATCCCAGAGTTCTTTGGGGCAACTTCCTGAGTCCTCTCTCTGTGGACAATCTGTGGAGCCGTCTATTGCACTCTATTGGAGTGGAAGCCACACATCCCTTTGCAAACTGTAGCAGCTCAGATGAGCATTAACCTATTGTCTGCTGAACACTGGTCTGCAAGCGCACTACCAGGGAGCCTGCAGGGTTTGCAATGGAGACCCATCCAAAGAAGCTTTTTGCAAAGAGAGCTGCTTTCAGGTTATAAGAGCACAGCTAGATTTTGGTGCATGCTGCCCAGGCAGCACTGCACACACAGTCCCGGTGGGGGGGGGGCGGAGAGTGCAGCGGGGACGAAGTGGCTGCCCTGCAGGAAGGGGGAGCAGCAGAGCTCTTAACACAGCCAGGGGAGGGAGGGATGATCCCCAACACTCTGGCCACTTCCCCTCCCTGCAGGGCAGCCGCTTGGTCTTCGCTCCGTTCTCTTGTGCCCCTGTCCTTCCTGGGGCTGCGTGTGTCTAGGAGCCTGGGCAGGTGCACAGTGAGGGCAGTGAGTGGGAGCCAGCCCCAAAACTTCCCTACAGCCTCCCGGGTTCCCTTATCCCTACCTCCCTGGGTGCGGTGGAGACAGGGCTAAGGAAACCCCATGGGGTGCTGGAGCACACTGCACCCAAGCCTGGGGGAAGCCCTTCACCTCTCTGCAACTGGCAGCAGCCAGGCTGGGGGGGAGAGGTGTTTTTCCTCTGAAACCTACATTTTATGTCAAACTTGAAAACAGACAAAAATAAATAAAAAGCCAACTGAACAAAAAGACCTTCACTGAACATCCCATTTTAAAATTAAGAATTGCAGTGTTTCATTTTAATAGTTTGACAGCCCTAGAGATTGATGTGCTAATTATCCTCAGACAGGTGCACATGGGCGTTTTCCTGCCAATATGACTCAGCCTAGAGCTGGAGAGCCCAGTTCTCAAGTTAGATGGTAGTTCAGTATAAAGCCTTCTCGAACTGCAGTCATTCTACTCAGACCACCACCAAAGGAGCTAATTATGCAGTTGTCTACTCCTTGAGCCTTATGGCACCTGAGTCCCATCAGTAGCACCTCACATTTAGGAATCGGGGTGGGCAGTAGAGTTTTCCCACCCTGATGCATCTGAAGAAGTGAGGTTTTTACCCACGAAAGCTTATGCCCAAATAAATCTGTTAGTCTTTAAGGTGCCACCAGACTCCTTGTTGTTTTTGTAGATACAGACTAACACGGCTACCCCCTGATACTTGATACCCACAGTGAAATGCATTCATAGGGCTAGAGTGCCCCTAGTCGCTCTGGGATAGGTGTACTTGGACTTGCATCTGAGCATTACAGCGTGGAGGCCAAAGCCCTAGGTTTGAGCACGGATCAGAAAATCCTTAACCTGGGGTTAAAATGCTGTGTAGACGCTCAAGCCCCGGGTTCCCTGACATGGGTCAGCTGACTTGAGTCCCACTAACCCTAGGCTTACATTGCTGCGTAGACATACCCTTAGATACCTCTTTACACCAAAGTGTAACTCCTCCTTTTTTGGCATACATCCCAATGTGAACAGCACAAATGCTGAGACTTTCTATTGTGAATTCACAACGATAGGAAGAGAGCGTTCCCTGAGACACTTGAGGGTTGGGAAGGGAGGGAAATGGCATTAATGGCTTGGCTTATATAGTGTCAGAGGGGTAGCTGTGTTTTTTATATATAAATATATATATAAATATATATATAAAAATTTCACCTATAAAGCATATAGGCAAGGATTCTGTGTGTGACTGATGGAATTGGTGAATATATTTTCATAGCATACACATACATACAGACTTGAAATAAATAAAAGGTCAGTGAATGTTTATGCCCAAATATCTAATCATTTCAAAGGAATTATATACTGGAGTTCAGTTGGAAAGGAAAGACTCTGAGATTTGTACATTGTAAGGGTGGGATGTATTTGTACTTCAAAGCACTAGATGGAGTATCTGGTCAATATATACTGAGAAAAGAGCCTTTTGTAAAATTGTAATAGATGTTATTTCTAATGTCCCTTTCTTGTACTGTGCCTTAATGCCATAGTGATACCTTTGTAAATACCAGGATAGTAACTGACTGAAGCATATTCACTGTTGATTTAGTTTCTTTATGGAAAGCAAATTATAGGGCTCCCTGGCCAAATACGTGAAGAAGCTGACTGAGCAATTTTGCCTCCTTTGCTGTCCCACTACCCCAGCAGCAGTCTGATTATAACCATTTTAACTAGTCAGTATAGCTTTGTGAAGTAAGAAGTTGAGATGCGACCATGAATGAGTGTGCGTTTTAATTTTGTGTGAATCTTTTACAGATAAGCGAAAGAACATGGCTGCAGGTGGCAGAGTGAACACTCATCACAGATCCATGCATGTTACAGACATTCCGATAGAGACCACTGTACCCAAACAGGGACAGAACTTATGGTAATCTACTTTCTCATGGCTGCACTTTTATGCTCATAACCAGACAATTGGGTTCAGTAAAATTTGCTGGACTACTTAGTGTGGTCCCAGAAATGAGGTGTCTCAACTTCATAAGAGACATGGGGTTCTGATCCACCTTGGTGTTTTATAAAGACCAGTATCTAGTATAAAAGGGAGCTGTAGATCATTTCCAGTGGAAACAATTGAAGTGTGGAAAGCTAAATGAACATCTTTAAGGAGTCAAGTATCAGAGGGGTAGCCGTGTTAGTCTGAATCTGTAAAAAGCAACAGAGGGTCCTGTGGCACCTTTAAGACTAACAGAAGTATTGGAGTATGGTATAAATCAGTATGGAGATAACAAGGTTAGTTCAATCAGGGAGGGTGAGGTGCTCTGCTAGCAGTTGAGGTGTGAACACCAAGGGAGGAGAAACTGCTTCTGTAGTTGGATAGCCATTCACAGTCTTTGTTTAATCCTGATCTGATGGTGTCAAATTTGCAAATGAACTGGAGCTCAGCAGTTTCTCTTTGGAGTCTGGTCCTGATGTTTTTTTGCTGTAAGATGGCTACCTTTACATCTGCTAGACACCACCGTACAAATAAGCGATGGCCACGTTAACACCACTCTATACCGAGGCCTGATTGCCCTGGAGAGGTTAGTGAAAGGCTGATTCTTTGTCTCAACTGGCTGCAAGTGGAACTAAATCCATACAGACATCGAAGCCCAGTACCAGTGCCCCACTCTCCCTACCAGTCCTGTTACCATACAGAAATCCTTAACAGTACTTGCAAATCTGTTACAAATTAATGACATTGAGCCCCTGGCACTGTCCTCTGTACTAATGCCACCAACACCAGGAAGAATTATACCCTCAGTACTGGTATTCAATGCAGTGCAGAAGAACAGTCAACATCACCTCTAGAACAGACATACTCCTCCTCCCCCAGTCCCTCCGCAAAAGAATAAATGGACACAAATCGGACATCAGGAATGGTAACATACTGGCTTTTGTAAGTGAACACTTCAATCTCCCTGGTCATTCTATTACTCTTCCCTCTCAAACTTTCTCCAGAATCAAGCAGAGACCCTTTCCAGACATCCATCCCCCTCTTCCCCTCCCCAAGGATTCCCTGAGTTGAGCAACTCCCAGATCATCCTCTCAATCACCAACAGTCTTTAGGGCTGCCCAGAGATCTCCAGCAAAACATCCTTACATCTCTTGTCAGACATCACTTTGAGCCATAGCACTGTCTCAGTCTTATCCATTTGGCTTTACACCCTAGTCTTATTGGGCATTCTGGTCCCACTTCTGTAGGAGATGCTCCTGTCCCTCTTGCTTCTACAAATGGCCTAGGGTCCACTGCACCAACTAGGTCCATGACTAGCCCACTCAGTGCAGTAGACCTCAAAAAGGGAACGAGAGAATGTGAGGAAAGAGGCAGAGGCTCAGGAGGAAGATTGGAAGGAAATGACTCCAAGATCACAAGAGACTCCTCTCAACCCTTTCTCCCCCACTTCCCCACATGAGGAGATGGGGGACACTGCTCCAATTCCACCTCCTAGAAGGACCTGTTGTTGTCAGGAGTTGCAATGAAGGATAGCAGACAATCTGGACACTGAATTATTTGTAATATATATGTTTTCTCTATTCTGACCTCCCAGGTATATTGGCAAAGCTCATAAATGGAGTCCTAGGTTTAAAACAAACAAAAGGAAGTATTTCTTCACACAACTCAGTCAAACTGGAACTCTTTGCCAGAGGATGTTGTGAAGGCCAAGGCTATAACAGGGTTCAAAAAAGAACTAGATAAATTAATCGAGGATATGTCCATCAATGGCTATTAGCCACGATGGGCAGGGATGGTGTACCTAGCCTCTATTTGGCAGAAGCTGGGAATAGGCAACAGGGGATGGATCACTTGATTGCCTGTTCTGTTCATTCCCTCTGGGGCACTTGGCATTGGCCACTGTCGGAAGACAGGATAGGGGGTTAGATGGATCTTTGTTCTGACCCAGTGTGGCTGTTCTTATGTTCTAAGATTAGACTTGTTTAAAATTGGCATTTGAATTTACAGCCATCTATCCCAAGGGTTAGATTCACTAAGTTACAGCCAATTAAGTAAACTGAAAAATCAGTCTGATGTGCTGGAAAGGATTGGTATGTTATGCATTGCATAGCACAGCAATTTCATCTTTTGTCCTGTATAGTCCGCAACTTATTTTATTACAGCCTAGTTTATGGCATAGCCACTGGTGCTCACAAACTCATTACTGCAAGGTTTACTCCCTCTACAAGTGCAGAGATTGCCATCCATGGGCAGCTGGTAGTAATTACGGAAGCTCCTGCAGAGCTTTGAAAACTCATGCCATTGGTGGAGGTCCTGGATGATTGGAAAAAGGCAAATATAGAGCCCATCTTTTAAAAAGGGAAGAAGGAGAATCCAGGGAACTACAGCCTCACCTCAGTCCCTCGAAAAATCATGGAGCAGGTCTTCAAGGCATCCATTTTGAAGCACTTGGAGGAGAGGATGGTGATCAGGAACAGTCAACATGGATTCACCAAGGGCAAGTCATGCTTGACCAACCAGTGGATTCTATGATGAGATCACTGGCTCTGTGGATATGGGGAAAGAGGTGGACATAATATATCTTGACTTTAGCAAAGCTTTTGATATGGTCTCCCACAGTATTCTTGCCAGCAAGTTAAAAAAGTATGGATTGGATGAATGGACTAAAGGTGGCTAGAAAGCTGGCTAGATTGTCGGGCTCAACGGGTGATGATCAACAGCTCAATGTCTAATTGGCAGTCGGTATCAAGCGGAGTGCTCCAGGGGTCTGTCCTGGGGCTGGTTTTGTTCAATATCTTCATTAATGATCTGGACGATGGGATGAATTGCACCCTCAGCAAGTTCGCAGATGACACTAAGCTTGGGGGAGAGGTAGATATGCTGGAGGGTAGGAATACGGTACAGAGTGACCTAGACAAATTGGAGGATTGGGCCAAAAGAAATTTTGAGGTTCAACAAGGACAAGTGCAGAGTCCTGCACTTGGAACAGAAGAATCCCATGCACCGCTCCAGGCTGGGGACTGACTGGCTAAGCGGCAGTTCTGCAGAAAAGGACCTGAGGATTACAGTGGAAGAGAAGCTGGATATGAGTCAACAGTGTGTCTTTGTTGCCAAGAAGGCTAACGGCATATTGGGCTGCATTAGTAGGAGCATTGCCAGCAGATCGAGGGAAGTGATTATTCCCCTCTATTCGGCACTGGTGAGGCCACATCTGGAGTATTGCTTCCAGTTTTGGGGCCCTACTACAAAAGGGACGTGGACAAATTGGAGAGAGTCCAGCGGAGGGCATCGAAAATGATTAGGGGCCTGGGGCACATGACTTAAGAGGAGAGGCTGAGGGAACTGGGCTTATTTAGTCTGCAGAAGAGGAGAGTGAGGGGGGGATTTGGTAGCAGCCTTCAACAACCTGAAGGGGATGGAGTCCTAACTACACCTACAATGATGTGACAATGATTCGAGAAAATGCTGTGGTTTGGACATGTATGAGTGTCTAAAAACTGCATTCCTGGAGAAGCTCCTGACTGGATACCACCTCATGGAATATGGAAAAGAGGAGGACAACGAACTACATAAGAAAACTATTGAGAAAGATGCCGCAGTCTTGGAAATTGACTAGAATGGAGCAAAAAATGTGTCACTAGACAGCAGTGGAAATACTAGGTTACCTCATGTGTCACAAGGCATGGGAGCATGTAAACCAAGCTACACTACACCTAGCTAGCTAAGAATTGTCTAACAGCTCTCTGGAATTTGGCATCAGATCTAGACTCCACATCCAATGTGTAATGTTTGGTATTATTAAATCATGTGTATTACAGAAGCGCCTAAGGACCAACCGTGCTATGGTAAAGGCATGGGCTGAGCTCCAAGTGGCTGGCCTGCAGAGGTCTGATATATGAATATTTCTCAGGCATGCTGTGGTGGTTGCCTGGGCCCTGATGCCTGAGGAAAGGGGCATATGTGCTAGTTGGTAACAAGCTGTGATGCACTGAGTAATCCATTTGCATAGTCTCTGGGGACAGATGACCTGACCTGTTACAGCCTTCCCCAAGGTCACAACCAACCAAAGTTATTTCCCAAATGGCTCTGTCCTGTTTAATAAATAAAGGAGGGTTTAGGAACATCCCAAGTATGCAGCTTGGATTCTCCCAGGTTAGAGTAGGGTTTGGGGAAGAAGACAGGGAGGTTGATTTGTTTAGTTTAAGTGTGTGTGGGGGGGGGGGAAATCAGACACCCCTCTAGTAAGAGACTTAGGGTGAGGTCTCAGCACTACCTGTGTTTAGGGACAGTCATTAGTGCTGAATCTCACTAACACCTTGCTGAGGAGGTAACCACATTTTCATTGCTTGGAGAGCAAGATGAGGGGGACAGCACTTGGGTGAGGGTTAAGAGAGGGAGTTCCCTAAGGTTTATTCTACATTCAAAGGCAGGGGAGGGGAGGCAGGGTAGATACGTATGAACAGAAACCTGCTGCCTTAAAAATATACGTTTATTTTTAATTAAATAAAACTACCCCCCACACACACACCCATCTTCTGTTTTTTCTCCACCCTAGACTTAGCTGCATCTAAGACATAGCAAATGGGGGCAACTTTAGGCCTCTGTGCCACCATAATACAACTTGAATGATTTGTCACTTTGCCTGGTGGGGATTGGGCATAACTCACAAATACCTGTAAGGCAGGGAGCGGGACTGACCATCTCAGAGGAGGCTTTTATGCTCCCTGTTAACAAGCATTGACACCAGCTCTGCTGCCTTATGTCTTTCAGGTTTCTCTGTGATAGTCAGAAGGAGCTGGATGAGCTGCTGGATTGCCTGCACCCCCAGGGAATAAGAGAGAGCCAGCTGAAGGAGCGGCTGCAGAAAAGGTGAGGCCACTATTCTCTACTTTGCATACACCTTGCCCATTGCAAGGTGCATTCGGTTCAGGGTAAACCATCCTGGTATCAGCCTGGGTGCACAAAGCAAAGCTATGATCATGTGCGTATAAAGGAAGGGGGCAGGAGGAGGGGCTGCTTTTCTTTTCAGGAACATATTGTGAGTTCTCCTTCAGCAAAAGTCTGAGCCACCAAGACACCGTGTCAGCTCTTAAACTGCTGCAGTCACAGCTGGAAATAAGGGCACTGTTCCTCAGCGGCAGGGCTACAGCATGCTGTTGAAAATTGATAGTTCTGTACAGTTGTAGCTGATGAAGTGTGCAGATTAAATTTGGGTTTCTGCTGTTCCCTCCAGCATACTCCAGCCATTACTGACTATGTGCTGTGGAGTAGCCTGCATCTGTTCTAAAGGTGGTCTCTTGATTTTTCCAGGTATCAGGACCTCGCACATTCCATCCACTTAGCTCGGAAACAAAACCTGGGCCTGAAGTCCTGTGATGGCAATCAGGAGCTGCTCAACTTCCTCCGTAGCGATCTTATTGAGGTGGCAACTCGGCTACAGAAAGGAGGGCTGGGATATGTTGATGAGACGTCGGAGTTTGAAGCCAGGGTGAGGGAACACGGGAATTAAACTTATGCCCCTGTAGTAGCTCTGAAGGTGAAAAACTAGGACAAAGTTCTGGCACACCAGGGCTTGTAACCATTATGGGCTCCTGCTCTTAAGTATTCCCTTGAGCAGATAGCTCTAGAAATTCAGTTGTGACTTTCCCTTTTGTGTATTGCATTTCCATAGTGGTATCTCTAAATGCATCACCAACCTCTAGATAAGAACTGGTAGCTCACGTTTCTCCGCATAAGTGCCACCTTAAATTTGAGGCTGGAGATCCAGTAAAACTGTTAAATCAACTAATTTCCCACAACTTTGGATGGCTTTTCAAAGGGGAGTCTTTTAGGGGAGTTCTCAGCAGTGGTTTTAACTCTTCTATCCGTACCGGCAGGTTTTTGTGGTGAAATGTTACTGCAGGATGGCCAAAACAATTGAAAACGGCTCCAAGCCCTCAGGATGACCCTGAATTGGCAGTTTTCAATTCTTTTGGCCTTCCTGTAGCGACATTTCACCACATCTGCCAGTACTGATAGAGAAGCTAAGTCAGCTGTTGAGAGCTCCTCTGAAAGTCCATAGCCAACTTTTAAAAATATTCACTTCCTTGCCCCTCTTGCCTCTGAATGCTCTGGAGTACGTTTGGTCAGGGAACCTAGGCTGCTGAAGTACCTAAATGGATGAGCTCCTTGAAGTCTACTTTGGTGCTCAATTACCATGGGGAGAGGCATTTAAAAATTGCTTGTGTTGTCAGGGTTATCCAGGAAGACCACCACCTTGAGTTGGGAATCTACAACCTGTTGTTTGGTGGCAACAGAAATATGCTGTATCACTGGTCTACACTTGCAGGACTAGCCTATTTGGGATGGTGGTTAGGGTAGGTTGTCCTATTATTACATGGTTTTGTGGTGTTCCCAACAGGTATGCTCGCTGGAGAGCCTAAAGGATTTTGGGGAATGTGTGATTGCTCTCCAGGCCAGTGTCATTAAGAAGTTCCTACAAGGTTTCATGGCCCCTAAGCAGAAGAGAAGGAAACATCAAGGAGAGGACTCTGTTGCCAAGGTGGAGGAGGTGGATGAAGAGAAGAAAATGGCAGAAGAAGCCAAGGTATTATTGGTTACTGTAGGATCCATTTCTTCTTTTAAATAGCTCTTCTTTGGGCTTACTCCATCTAGTATGAAGCCCAGTGCCTCCTCTCATCCTGCCCCGTTTCAGGTTCTGTGTGCAATCAAATCAGTATTGTGGGGTGGGTGACTTGCCTCATACGTTCTAAAATGGGTGCTGTCACAATAAAAAATCATGTTTAGAATCCATAGTTTATTTCCTCCCTAAAAAGCATTAAACTGGTTAGTGCATTTAGCTGTCTGGTTCCCATGCCCCTATTACACTGCTGGTAGGGGTCCTAGGTTCCCTGCTCTGTGGGTGGATCTTCAAATAAGAGAACTTCTCAGGGAGTGTTTTTAGAAAACTTAATGAAAATGTTACATCCATTTGGAAAGAGCTAGTAGAGCAGATGCCAAGTGTTCTTAATTCCTTCACCTATAGAGAGGGACCTGTGGGGTGCTGAAGTTTCCTGGGGAGTGGGGGTGCAGTAGGATAGGTGCTATGCAAGGGGACAAGGGCAGAGGTATCTGATAGGTTGGGAAATCCAGAGTTTGCTGAATTGAGGGTTCCATGCAGCTTGACTGGCCAGCTGGGGAGATGAGCTCATCTGCCCACAACAGAGAAGCTACATTAGCAGAAGTGAAGAGGTGTTCTTAAGATGCAGGAGGCCAAGAAGACCTGGAGAGAAGCTGCAGCGCCAACGTGCTCTCTCCTCTCCTCTCCTCTCCTCTCTCCCCCTCCCCCCGGCAGTGTGGTGGGACAGAGGAGCACTGTAGTTTCAGTACACTGCATTATGTGGGGATATGTTTCCTATGACTGATTTCTTTCAAAAGCACTCCATGTTGGCCAAGTCTGCTCCCATTGAAGTTACAGAGGCTTCCAGCACTACGAAAGAGCAGGAGCCTCTTGATGCTTCCTATGATGCATTCATTTCTGCATGTTTTGAGCTCTTATCAACATTGCTGAGCCGCTGTTAGAAGGGAGATGAGAGCCTTTGTCTGTTACGCTGTGACCTTCAGAGAGATTGCGGAGTTGGCTCAGAGCCAGTGGGAATTGATGCATCCCTCAGTTTTTGTTGTTTCCTGTAGAAAAGTCCAATTAATTAGTTCTTGATGAATCCTCCCGCCTTTTCCACAACAGAGTGACTCGCACAAAGGGAAGGTCTAGTTATCCTAGAAAACAAACTCTAGAGTTAATAGATCTCTGATGATCCAGATCCTTTCTATTCTAATCTTCCCATATTTACAGGAACATTTACAAGAATAAGCTATTCTTTCATACCTATAGAACTGCGTCCATACTAGAAGTAGTACCAATTTAAGAACATGAATTTGTGAATGGATATAGTTATAGCCGTACAAAAACTGTAGATAAGCCTTTAGCTCCTTTCATACTAGTACTAGAGCTGAACCAGGTTTCAAAACTGTGGCTGTTTGTCTATGTATCTACCCCAAACTCAGCCATTTTTGACAATGGGTGTCAAGTCAGCCACTGTAGCAGACGTCGGATTGCTCTCGCCACTCCTTCAAGCACTGTCAAACAGTACCCCTATTACCATGAACAGGGTTATGGAGCTCAGCACTCCTCATAGCAAAGCCAGGTGTCTAGCATGCTTTGCGCCAATCAGTGTTGAACTTGATTGACCCGGTCCACACCAGAGCTGGGAATAGAGAAATTTGACACCCATTGTCAAAACTGGCTTATTTTCCTAATGTAGCTGAATTTCCTTCAGTGTTATTGAGACTGCTTAGAACATTCAGACTCACTCTGTAAATAAAAAAGCTGGAGTGGTGGTATTCTAAACACAGTTTGGGAATGCATGCCCAGCAGAGTTCAGGTGTGGTTCTTTAACTCTTCTAGCACCACCCAATTTGTCTAGTGTGACTCCTGTTCATATTTATTATCCAGTTGAGCTTAAAGGTGACTGTAGATTTCAGCACTACCAGAGCATGGCAGTCTAAATCACTCCCTGGAGTTGCAGATCTCTTACCAATAATTCTTTCTTAACTCTTACTGTCATGCCTGTGTCTTGGCAGTAGATTGATAGGACAGCCAGTTAAGTACCAGTTACATCTGGCTATGCTGGTGGGAGTTTCCTGAACATACCTGGCATTACCTGGTATGTTTAGCACTAAAGTGACTGTTGCAGCTTTGAAATGTAAATGAATGTTACAATTGTAGCTTGCCTTCCCTCTAAGACAAGTTCCTGCATGGACCTGAACTTAAATACTGAGTACATTGACTGACTGACCTAAGGCAGTATGTGAAAACCAGCCTTGGTTTCCATGCAAATGGCCCTGACTAGCAGATGTACCCCACACTGTACATTAGGGAGAGCACACAGAATTAGCCATGTGCCTTCTGCCTACAGTACAGGGTCACAACTGTCTGACCAGAATGAGAGGGCTGGGCAGATCACTAGCCCTTCTGCTGGTCAATGGTATTTGCGTGGGAGCAAGCAGCAGGCCAGTTCTTGCTTTTTAGCCATCGGTTTGGATGCATTAGTCACTAAGGGTATGTGTACACTGCAGTTAGACACCCGTGGCTGGGCCATGCCAGCGGACTCAGGCTTGCGGGGCCTGGGCTGTGGGACTGTTTAATTGCAGCGTAGACATTTGGACCCAGGCTGCCTGAGCTTTGGGATCCTCCCACCTTGCAGGATCCTAGATCCCTGGCTCCATCCTGAGCCCAAATGTCTACACCACAATTAAACAGCCCCGCGAGCCCGACTCAGCTGACGTGGGCCAGTCGCAGGTTTGTAATTGCAGTGTAGACATACCCTCAATGCAGCCAGGATTTTTAAGTGAAGCTTAGCAACAAACAATTAAATCTCATTTATTCAGATGGGAATTTTTTCATTCTCAGGTTGCCAGACAATAGGCTTTCTAGCCTGCTCTTTGTCCTTCTCCCAACAGGCTTTTCCTGTCACGCTCTTTTTGTTCTTGATATTTTCCTCTGTTTGTTCATTTGTTGCAGTGGCAGAGTTCTATCTCCTCTAGCCAGGAGGATGCAAGTAACTTCACTGACTCTTATGCTATGCCTGACAGGTTAAGGTGCAACAATAAACCAAGTTCCCCTGGAGACTGGTAATGCTGAAATGCCCCAGCCTCATAGAGCTTAGGAAACAGTGTTAAAGATCTGGTAAATTCCATGGACTTGGGTAGAAAAATCTGAGCAGAATCTGCCAACAGCTTTTGCAAATTTATCTTGGCTCAGTGATCCAGTATGTTAACTGCAAAAGCCATGGAACAGTTATTTGGAAAATCAATTACACAATATGTGAAGCACCTCAACAATGTTCTGCAAAAAATGGCGGGATGCCCTGAAATCTCCACAACTTTCTGTGCAGTTTTCCACTGACCCTGGCAGTGTCTCCTGCTCTAGGTACCACACCAGCAAGCGACCGTGAGGATATTAGGGTGTTAAAACAATTTGTGTGGTTTTTTTCCAAGCATCCAGTATATACTGCACTTCCTTGAAGTCAGTGGGAGGGGAATGTGCAACTCTGCAAAAATCCTGGGTTTTGTTTGGCTCCCAAATTGCTGTCAGCTGCAGAGTTTAGTTTTCTCACATCTGACACTTCACTGTTTGTTTTTTCATTTTCCTAGGGTAGAAGAACATTTACTTGAGTCCTATTATGTCCCTGTCAGGACTAGGACTCATCGTTGTAAAGCAGAGGGATTAGCCTTTTAGTTGAACATGCAGAGGCTGTGGATTGCTTCTCTGTTCTAGTGCATTTCCGACTTACTGCACCTTTGTTTTTAAACCTCTGGTGCTGAAATGTAGATTTCACGGGTGGCTTACTGTGTGCAGACTCCAGCAGTCATGCTGGTGCAAATCCCAGGTTTTAATACTATAGTCTAATTTGCAGCTAATGGGAGGACCTCAAATGTGCTGAAGTTATCGCAGCTCAGTGAAAATAACTGTTCTTATATTTGGGGCCCGGAATGCTTTGCCTGTCAAAACTGACTGTGGCTGATGTCACTGTCACCCACCTGTCAGCTGAACAGCTTTGAGGGCAAACTGTTTACTGGATCTTGCTGACAGATATGAATGCTCTTCAAGTGTCCACTGGAGGGCAGCACAGACTGTTCTCAACAGTCATGACCTGAACAATGCCTGCCAGCTGCCTTTTAACTTTCATCCTACTTTTAATGGGGCTAAAATTCCGCCGTTTATTTTCTTTGACTGACAAGTATTTGGGTTAAACTTTCAAAAGTAAAGAATGTAGTGCAGTTTGTGTAGGTGGTTTCAGGCTGGTCATGAAGCACAAAAGGACCGTAGTGTTATGAACAAGATGTCTGGCCCAGTGAGGCTGATTAGAGGGTAAGCCTCAAATAGGACTGTGAGGCTGTGTAGAAGGTAGAAAATACAATAGCTGAATTATGGCTGACAAGGGCCCTAACTAAGAGATGTAAAAAGTCTTCAAGTTATAGTGAGCTGTGTTCCTGTGCTTTGGTATAAACTTAGTTCTGTCTGCAGGTTGCTTCAGCGGTGGAGAAGTGGAAGACAGCAATCCGGGAGGCCCAGACCTTCTCCCGCATGCATGTGCTGCTTGGGATGCTGGATGCCTGCATCAAATGGGATATGTCTGCAGAGAATGCCAGATGCAAAGTGTGTCGCAAGAAAGGTATGGATTCCAGCCCCAAGCTTGCTTAACAGTGGGGAGCGCTGGTGCCTGTCAGTGCCCTACCTGGGCAGCACGCTCCTGTAGTGACTCTCCACATCCTGCTCTAGGCTGTGCTTTTGTTCTGAACATCAGGATTCACTCATTCAGTAGCAGAAACACAAATGTCACAGGAACCCTAAGACCGAAAGTCAAATTAAATGTCTTTATATTAAACTTACAGAATACTGCAGAACTGTGATGTCCATAGCCTCTCCTGCACGCCAAGATGTTATCATTGGTTCTTTCTGCAGTACACCAGGTCCTTCTTAGACTTGCACATCATCAGAGGGCTGTTCCCTGTGTCTTTCTGTGTTTATGAAAGTACTGTGTCCTAAATATTGGATCACCTGGATAGAAGTCCCTATTGTATGAAAGTGCCTCTTCAGAATAACAAACCCTTCTGGGAACAGTCATGCCTTCATTTCATATCCAGAGTGCATGCCATCCTACACAAACCCAGGGCTTACTCTGAGTTCAGCATTTCTGACGGAAATAACTCTCACAAGTGTTTGTGGTTAAATGAAACTGTCATATTTCTAAGCCCCCTGCACTGTAACTTGGCTCTGTGATGATAGGTGAAGCTGCTGCATGCTACGAGCTATTTATATATGCCCTCTGTTAGTGCTCTTCCACTTGGTCAAAGTAGACTGCCTGAAAACAATTCTTGTCTGTATTCATATCTCACACTTTCAGGCTTGAATTTTCTAGGAGCCTTGTGAGTTGAGCCCTTCTCTTGGTTGCTGTGCTACAAAAAGAGCTAATACAACACCCCACAACTGAAGGAGGGAGAACAAGGTGGGATTAGGCTGAGTGAGGCTATCCACCATCAACCTATGCTCTAGGGAGCAGTTGATGGGGGTGGAAGAGAAGGAGCTGGGAGAGAGCAACTCCTGGCTGTTGCTCTTCATGTGAGGGTAGGCAGAGAGATGAGGCCTCATGTCCTGAACTACTACTACTTTGGCAAGTGGAGGAGGAAACTGATCTGGGCCAGAGGAGTCCCCCTCTATGCAAGACGTGTGAAGGTCTGCAAAGGGGAGCTACGTAAATTGGGGGTTATGAGGGAGGGAGTGTCGAGAGAGTCAGCAGCAGTCGCCCTGCCATGTTCTCTGAATGGGAGGTGTGCACAGGCAGCAGCCATCTCTCTACCCTTAGAGAAGAGCGTGGTACCACATAGCACCTCACTGTAACTTTGTCTTGTTTTGCATTTGTGCGCTGAAAGGTGCTGAGCTCTCTTGAAATGCTCATGGGAGGTGGGGGCAGCAGAGGTTCTGTTTCCACACAGACTTTCTCTCCTAATTTGCCAGGGGCTCGTGCTAATCACCTTTGCACTTTTAGGCTAGCCTTTGGGAACTAAGCATCAGTAGAAAGAGGAAGCTGGGAGGACTGAGTGAGATGTCCTCTTGAACAGCTACAGTGCATCCCCTCTGTGGGCGATCTTCTGAAGCATTGCAAAAACGGTTTTGTCCATTGCCAGCAGAGGGTGCTCTAGTTGAGTCAAAGGCACCCACCTAGGTCCAACTGGCTTGATTTGACAAAACTAGAATTTCAGGTGTAGGGAGGAGAGTCATGTTGTGAAGTTCTCTAAGCACCTGGCTCAAAATAGGTTTTCGCTCAAGTTAGTGAGGAGCACAGAGGTAACATTCCTACTGGGGCAATTGCGCTGTGCTGCTCAAAGCCAGACCCAACAGGGCTGGGAAACTTGCATAGGCTTTAAAAGGCTGCAATACTGTTTGAGGAGTTTTTGTGGTCCTCCACCTCTGTCCCTTCTCCATTGTATGGTAGCTGCTTCTGCTCAGGGTGAGCAGAGCTGTGCTACTAAACTTCATGCAAGTTCTCTCTTCTCCTAGGTGAGGATGACAAGCTGATCCTGTGTGATGAGTGTAACAAAGCCTTCCACCTGTTTTGTCTGAGACCAGCACTCTACGAGATACCAGATGGCGAGTGGCAGTGCCCAGCTTGCCAGCCCTCTACCGCCAGGCGCAGCTCCCGGGGGAGGTGAGATCCTCCTTTCTCTTAATGCTTTCACTGGGGGGGAATTCTAATCAGGCTCTGAGAACTAAGGAGTCTTTCACAAAGAGACCAAAGCGTTAGTCCTTAATCAGTAACTGCTTTTAGAGGAGGGAAATACCTAGATTACCTGATGGCACTTGAACAATAGCAGAGCAATCTTTTCAGGCTGCTCTTACATTAGAGCACCTGTGTTGTAGTGACCCATGACATTTTGAGGGGATTAAATAAATAACTCCACTGTAGCAGTGGAAAAAAGTCTCTGCAGTAATAAAGGGCTGCTATTAGTGCTGAAACTCACTTGGTGCTTCAGCTCATTTGAGCAGCAAGTCTGGCTGCTTGCTCATAGGAACACGCTTCCTCAGCGCTGCAGTCCTTTCCGACGTCCAGCTGAGGTGAGCTCTCAGAAGTGGCCTGAACTGACTGCTGTTCCTGCCCATCCAAAAGAGAGAGACGTTGAGCCCATAGTCTGCTACTCAGCAGAGAACAATGTTGAGCATAACGGTTTGTTTAGACCATGATAGCCAGCGGTACCTTATCACTCACCTTTGAACTCTAAAGACTGGATACCTACCCTCTCTCCGCTTTTAATCATGACTGTCTGTGGTTTGCATTTTCACTTATGCCAGAGGGATGCGGCTACCAACTACCACCTGAAGAATAGGTACCTAGCCAGCCTCCCCTCCAGAGCAGTGACACAAAGTATATTAGACTGTCATATGCAGGTGGTATATGGGCCTAACAGTATTAATTACTCTCTGGGCACTGTTTAAAAGGAGTTTATCAGGCTTGTTCTGAAATGGCAAGGCTTTAACACAGCTGTTCTAGCCTGAGATCACAGTTGCTTTGATGTGTCAGAGTCATCTGCAAGCTGCTTTGCTCCTGGATGTGAGCCATCAGGTGGAGTAACACCTGTCTTATCTATTTACTACTTTATTCTTCCCAGCTGGAATAGAAGGGGAGAGAATGTTGGCCTTGGAACACCTTCCAGCTCTTAGTGTTGCATGAACGTAGTCTTTTTCCATTTAATTAATGATGGAGACTTTACTCAGGCAAGGCAGAAAATTCAAAGTTGTAGCTCCACAGCAAGCACACCTCTGCCTCTTTCTGCATATGCATATTGTTCTCTATTCCTGGTGTTTGTTGTTGTTCCGGATTAGATGGATGCAAAGGGTCAGACTCACTGTGCGAACCAGAACTTTGCATTTTATGACATCTGTGCATGTGCACCCTCAGTGCTTTGCTCATAAAGGTGGGAATGTAGCTGTGATGTCTGCCTGATTGTTAGCACATTAAATCAGCTCCGCTCCACGGAGGGCATGAAAAGTGGCACTGCAGTGAGATGGAGTAGGGACGGAGACACTCTTCTCTCCCTGTCTCCTCCCAAAAACTTCTTAAGCAGCCCTTTAATGGGAGAAGAAAGAAGGCGGCCAGGAGATCTGACAATCTGTCTGCTGGCTGCCTTCTTTCTTCTCTGCTCCACTGCTACTTGCAGTCTCATGTTACTTCTCATGTTCAAACAAACTTAGTATGGATCTGGAGGGAGAAGACTCGAGGAAGGACTGGCTGACCAAATGTGTGGAGTCTGGTAAGGCCACCTTGGCTGCATTGCACTTGGACAGTGTAAGCTGGTAGTGACTGAATGTTTCAGATGCTCCCCATGCATCAGTAGCATTGTACTTCATGGGCAAGAGGACTGCATATGGTCAATGTGGTATCCTGACATTCTTCCTCAAACCCCAAAGCACTTGTCCTTATTGAGGAATAACTACACTGCAAACAGTGTTAAATGTAGTTATTGGTAACATGGCGCTCAGATGTGTGGGACAACAGCAGAGCTGTTTCTCTCTGCACATGTATTCAGCTGTTGAAAGTTTTTAGCATTTGGGCTGAAATCTGTCAGCCCCAAAGTGATAGCCTGGAAAGTAGCAAGAGACTGAAAGTGCCCTCTCAGCCATAACTATAACATGATATCCTGGCTGAAAAAGAACAGATTGCTATAGTGTGAAGCAATATGAAGCGAATGTTTGTTTTAGATTGAGGTGGTCAGCAAGTCTGTGTGTATGAACAAACATGCAGTGAAACTCCCAGGGTCAAGGCTAGCCAGGCTCAGCTAGTTTATTCAGAGCGTCTGACATCTAGCTAATTATCTTGCCTTTAGAAACTATACCGAAGATTCTGCTGAAGAGGAGGCTGAAGAGGGTGAGGAAGGCCCAGATGAGGAAGATGCTGAGGAGGATGAAGAAGAGGAAGAAGATTATGAGGTTGCTGGACTGAAATGTAAGTCTTTAGCTACAAGTCATCGTGTGGGCTCAGCTGTAGTCTGTTCCATCTTTGTCATGTATCCTGTCTGAGGCTTTGTGTCCTATCTGAGGAAGAGGTTGGGTTCTCACATGGATGTGTAAGGAAGCTCTCTTCAGAGAAGGCTGCAGACATGTGATGTATTTGTGGAGAACTGGGAATCGACTGCCTTCGTGCCTCTTGCTACTTCAGGATTGAGACTCTCCTTGCAGCAATTTAAATACTACGTCAACTCAAAGGAGTGGGAGCATGCTCACATTCCAGTGTGCTGATCCACGCTTCTTGATACACAGCTGATGCCATTAAAAACTGCTGCTAAGCTGTCAGCATGGGCCTGCAGCAGCAAAGGGTTAGCAAGCAGCATGATTGATTATTTAATAGCCTTTTTACTCTTCAGCATTTGCTGTCCCTGGGAAGTGGAATGCTGTCTCTCTTCCTCCACCACCCCAAAACTTACTTTTTTTTAAATGCAAAACTAGAAGTTATCTTGTTTGGGATTGGGGGTGGGGAGTATAATTCTAGCCTGTCATCATGAGGTTCCCTTTGTATGCTATTAAAATTCACCTTCACTTATCACTTCCTGTAGAACAGCCAGTGTCTACTGTCCAGACTGTAGTATGAGTCAGGCCCTCTCCAAACTGAACAAACATTGACAGGGAGTTTCTAACAGGGCTGTAGTAACTGTCCTCAGAGATTGAGCTTTCTCAGGCAGCTGAGTGAAATAAAGTCACAGGGTTCAAAATGTATGCAATGTCGTTGTAGCTGTGGGTCCCAGGATAATAGAGACAAGGTGGGTGAGGTAATGTCTTCTATTGGACCAACTTTTGTTCGTGAGAGAGACAAGCTTTCAAGGACCTGAAGAAGGGCTTTGTTTAAGCTCAAAAGCTTCTCTCTCACCAACAGAAGTTGGTCCAGTAAAAGAGAGTACTTCACCCACCAGGGTTCAGAATGGCATTCCAGACTAAGTGAAACAAATGC
This sequence comes from Terrapene triunguis, assembly GCF_002925995.2. NCBI lineage: Eukaryota > Metazoa > Chordata > Testudines > Emydidae > Terrapene > Terrapene triunguis. The sequence continues at coordinate 553,695 of NW_020664791.1, read as the reverse complement.
TTCTCCACCCCAAATCCAACAGTTTCTTTCCTGCCACGCTCCACCTCCTTCCTTTTTGTTTTTGGGACGTTGATGCTGCCCCACTGGAGTAGATCAGGAAGCATGAACTGGAAAGATCCCTGAAATGCACGTGTACACCATTTTGCTTTCAGCTGAAATGTCATTGACATGAAAATTGTAGCTTCAGACCAAATTCTTCAGCTAAAGCTGGTGATGGAATTCAGTGACTGAGACCCAGGGGATTTGTATACGTTCTCCCAACGGTCTCCAGCTGGGGAGTGTTTTGTACTACTGAGCTCCAGCTGGCTGGTTCAGGCCTTACACATTTTTCCATTTTGTTTAATTTGTGGGGTGTTCCTTGAGCTTCTGATATAGGTTGCTCTTTGTTCTTTGGAGTATCCATGTCCACACTTGGAGTATGTTCAGCCCTTGATGCATTCCAGTTCCAGGACCAAAGCCAGGGTTTTCAGACAATAGCAAAAGAGGGTTACTGTCACTAAAAATAAAGCATTAAACTCAACCCCCAGCTTTACAGGGCATTAGCATGGAAAGGTCATGGTGGAAAACTTTTGTTTTAGTGGAGAAGTCCCAGTTAATCCTTGTGTAGCGTTTATCCTGAGGATAGAATATAGAATGTTGGATTGTCAGACATTTAACACATGCTGCGAACTTGACACACAAGCAGGAGCGACCGTATACAGACATCCCACTGCCCTGACACACGCTGCTCCTGCAGGGGGTCTGACAAGATGATTTATTGGACAGGGCTGGATTAGAGGCCACAAGTGAAGGACTGCTGCATGTTGGACATGGCTTTCGTATGCATTTATGACCAGGTGGAAGGCGCTTGCTCGGGAAGAAAGACCAACATACACCCAATGCACAGGGGTCGCAGAAGAAATTTAAGACAGGAGACAGTTCGTCACCACGCTTGCATTCCCTCCATTTAAAATGGTGACAGGCAGGCTGACAAATGGGCAAAAACATTTATCTGGAACATAATGTAGCAGCCCCAATGTTTGGAATAAAATTCCATTGTTTACCAATTCCAGCATGTGGAGCAGCTCCCTGCCAGAGTAACTCGACACCCACTGTGAACACAGTTAGCTTTTCAGGGGGACTTAGCAACTGGCTTATCCCATTGTGTGGGCCACTTGTAAATGCCTGTAAAGGCACCCATTCAGCCATCCGCACTCTGGCAGGGAGCAAGCGGACAACAGGAAACCAAGGGATTCCCACACATTTCTGGTCTGAACAGTAAAGGAAGGTGTAAGTTATCTCCAAGGCTTAACTCACTCCCCCCACCCTTCTTGGAGGGCTTGGAGGTATCAGGATTTTAGCACTAGGACATTTCTGCTTCAACACTGCCACAGCTGAACCTTGCTCAGAAATCCAAATCCCCTCCAAACTAGAGGCTTGCTGGCAATGTGTGTGGTCACCCATGAGTAGGAGTAATGTCCTTGCCAACCACCAGTGTCCTTTCTGGAAAGGGGGCATTTGCTTCACCTGGAGAAGGCATATGATTGCTTGGCTTACTCAATGTATGCAGAAATGAGTAAAGACTGGTGAGAAGCAGCACCTGTCCAGCCAACTGAGACAGCAGTATGACCGTACCTGCTTTGGTACAACTAGGCAGAGATGGTGCAACTCTCCATTTTAAACCTTTATGTGGCCACTACTCAGGGCACCGAATTCTTCTTTGAATGGTTGCTGTTATATGCGACTGTCTCTGCAGAGATGAGATTTTTTGCTATTGTCTGTGATGGAGACAATCTGAGTGACTTGGGTCAGCTTCTTAACATTAGGAGCAGAAGCCAAGAGGCTGAAGGGCTCTTGTCCATTGTCATCCTCTCTCCTTGGTTTGAGGCGCTCTCAGATTTCTCTCCAAAAGTGAACCTGTTCTTAAAACTGTGGCTGATTGTTTCAGTGAGACCCAGAAAGGCACCCAAGGGCAAGCAGAGCACAATGATGTACCCTTCCAGGCAAAGCAGGCACCAAGGGAAGAAACAGTCGCTGCATGCCACCAGAGGATCCCGGCAGCGGGCCACACCTGTCAACGGAGCAGACATTGATGAGCTGGTAAGAGCCAAATTGCCCCCAGGAGATTGCTCACTTCATGAGTTATAAACTCAACAGGTGTCACTTCCTTCCCCTCCCCTTCTCAGAGAAATGCCCTGAATTGTATTGTGAAATCCACACGGGGCTGAGGTCCGTCTAACAAAGGCCATGTATCCTTAAGGGCCCAGCGCAAACGGAGCACAGATATGCCAGGCATCCTTCCCCAGCCGCTTTCACACATTGTCCCCCTTGATTAGCAGGCAGCCTGCAGCTTGTTAAAGGGTTTTAAATAGTATCCATATGTCTGTGCAGAGAGGTGGGGGAAGAGGGGAGTCCGGGATGGTGATAGAATGCCAGCAATGCCGGCCCCTCGCTCCCCGGGCTTGGCCATTTTCTGACAGTTGTTGTCCGGACGGTCACTCCCCAACCTTCAGGACATAATTTAGCTGGTTTAGGTTTCACTTGACATTTAATGAATAAAACCTTGTGTGTTTGAATAGAGCCAATCCTGTGGGTGCGCTGGGAAGGGCGGAGCTGGGGGTTCTGTGCTGACTGTCGCGGGGATGTAGCCATTAGGGTTACATGGGGATATTGGCATTCTAACACCATGGTGCAGTGTCGCAGGAGCGTCCCACAGATCTGCTGTACATCTAGTGACCAGTGTTAACAATGCTGTTATAGCCTGTCATAGGAGCTCCTCCCAAAGTGCCCATCAACAGCTTTTGCTTCTTGGGCTGGAGTGCAAGGCTTGGGGCTCAGGCTCCTGCTGCATTAGGGTGCCTGGGGTGGGGTAAAAGAACGGCTAGTGGTTCTGTAGTTGCCTTGTGCTAACCTATACAGGAGACCCCTTTTCTGCAGGCCATTTCTTGTTGCTTGCTCGCATGCTCTCCAAATCAGGGGAGGTGCACCATAGCCAGCTAGAGGTTCCTTTTGAGTGAGGAATGGTCTCATCTAAACAGGGTCGGCTGCTGGGAATTGTGGACCTCAGTAAAATATTGGGTGTCTTGGTAAAATAATGTCTGTCTCTCTCTAACCCTCTAGGCTGAGGAGACAGGTCCTGTTAGCTCCCTACCCCTCTTCCCAGCACAAATCTGATTTGTTGACAATTGTAGCCTAGGTCCAGGATGTTACTGCAGTTCCCTCCATATCAACGTATCTGTATGCCGTGACCCCTTCAGAGCTGAGAGGGATGCCAGTACAGTAGTGGCTGACCTGCTACAAATCCCTAGACAAATGGCTGACCTTGTGCACTGCTCGTTTCTCGAGTACAGCAAAGCTTGGGGCCATCAGCTGCTGTTTGGTATTTAAAATGGCATGGTAGCCTCTGCCGCAGGCCTGTTAACATGGCACCACAACTGCTTTCTTCCTCTCCTTTGCCTGTCATATGCTGTCTACCCAGGGGGTAAGGAGGGGAGGGATTTGCACACTCCATTTGTTGTCATTTATTCTTTGGCCACTTGCTTTGAACCTCTTTGAAAAAGCTTCCTGCCCCTGGAAAAAGGACAGGACTGCCTGTAAACTATTCCTGTCAGAGCTTTTGGACAGGGTTCCCATTTTGTAACTCAAGCTGCCATGGCATTTCTTGGCTGCCAGCATCAAAGCTCCCGCAGCCGAGCAGTTTGCTTCTCGATTATTGCAGAGAGGATGGTGGGGTTTGAACACCTTAAGCTTTAGTTTTTACAGCAGTATCACTTCTCCCCTACCCACTGATACACCTGCTTGTGATAGGATTGAAAAGGAAAATTCTACTCCTATTTTCCTCCGCTTGGGGCTTGTCCATGCAGTGAGCAAACTAGGGTGTGAGCGAATGCTTAGCACACTAGCCTGCCACACACGAAGTTACCGTGATGACCCTGCTGGTGTGCATTAGGGAACTTTTAGTGCATGGTAGCAGGGTACTCACAGCGACTTAGGGTGTGACTATACAGCGCACTGACTTGCTGCTCACCAAGCCTCAATGTGGGCAAGTCCTTAGGAACTGTTTTGGCTACAGTTAAATCATATGCCGGTTCCCCTCCTTTTAATGGCTTGCTCCACTTCGTGTGGTAGGTGCTTCAAACGAAGAAGACTTCACGTCGCCAGAACCTGGAGTTGCAGAAGTGTGAGGAAATCCTCAATAAGCTCATCAAGTACCGCTTCAGCTGGCCCTTCAGGTGAGGCACTTAGGGCTTCCTTCCCCATGTAAACTGTCCTTGGAACTCTGCACATGCAGTGGGAGTGGCTACGCCTCAGGGCTGCACGAAGCCCTGGTTGCAGGCTGCTGCTGGCCCGGAGGCCTGGGTGTGTTAGAAGCAGAATAAGTACAGAGAAAAAGAAGTGGGTCTGTCTGTTACACTAGGAACCCCTGTGCTCTGTGTCTCTGAAGACTAGTTTCTATGGAGGGAACCAAGATTGACCCCGAAAGCTAGGGCGTGCCATGCTCCCATTCCCTTCTCTGCACAGTACCGAGCATTGGGTCACCCAAAACCACTCAGTGTTCCCTCCAGAGGAAGCATGTTCTAGTGCATATAGTCATCTCCAGAGTTCAAATTCAGCTCTGCTACCAATTCCCTTCTATGAAGGGCAAGGCACTTTAACTGCCTGAGTTTCTCCGTCTGTAAGCTGCCACCTCTCAGGGGGTGCTGGGTATTGGTTGATTTGTAAGGGCTCTAGGCACCAAGGTTTATTGTGGTGTTGCTGGGAGCTGCAGTGGATATGGAAGGTTTGTGTGAGTGTCCTGCTAGTATCTAGGTAGTGCCAGTGTCTGACGCTTATTCTTCTCCTGTTTTTGACTCCTTCCTCGGCAGGGAGCCAGTGACCACAGAGGAAGCTGAAGATTACTTTGAGGTCATCAGCAACCCCATGGACTTCCAGACTATGCAGAGCAAGTGCTCATGTGGCAGCTATCGCTCTGTGCTCGAGTTCCTCTCTGACATCAAACAGGTGTTCTCCAACGCTGAGCACTACAATCAGAATGGGAGCCACGTACTGTCCTGCCTGGAGAAGACAGAGCAGTGTTTGATTGACATGCTGCACAAACACTTGCCTGGCCATACGTACTCACGCAGAAAACGCAAGAAGCCCTCTGCCAGGCGCCAGGGACTAGAGGAGCAGGAAGGGGACAGTGAGTCAGAGGCCACTGAACATTCCAGGGGGCGAAAGAGAAAGAAATGAGGGGCAGGGAGACTGGAGGGAGACAGAGTTGGAGCAGGCCTTCTGGTGCTGCTGGGCGGCAGGCTTGGCTGTCTGAAGGGATTTAGGAAGCAGCAGACACTTCTTTATTAATCCAGCCTTTCCTGTGACCAGTTCTAGTTTGTAATTTCTCTGTATCTTCCTGAAGTATTTGGCCATCCATCAAGTGAGCAGAGGTGACTTACTGCTTCCAGCAAAATATATAAAGCTCTTATGGGATTGTCCTGCTAGAAGAAGAAGGTGGGAGGGCAAGCGGAAGAACTGGCCTAAGCCTCATTGGACAGGGGAGTGTGAAGTCTCCTCCAGTTTGGAGTGCTATCTGCTTTCTCGGAATGGAGCCGCTTCCTTCCCCTTTAGCTGAGCAGCCAACACTGGAGCGCTGTGGGACCTGCTGCCTGTGATGTGAAACCAGCCCTCATCTAGCATGGGGAGGGATCATGTTGCTTCACAGAAGGATGGAGTGTGATCAGGCCAATGGCCGTTAGTTCTTGTATGTGTATATTTATATGGTGTTAATTTTGAGCCCCCAATGAAGGGACGCGTCGAGTGAGCAAAGCACTTACATTTATGGAGATATGGCTTTCACCAGCATCATAATACAAATGGCTTTGAGGTGCTCTTGTTTCTCTCCTCTGTTTCTTCTGGGGAGCGGTCTCCTGAGGTCGTGCTCTGAGGAGCTTGTCCTTTCTTCTAACTGCAGCGCTCCACTTGGACATGGCAAAGAATAGACGGTTGGTTCCCTTGCTCACCTTTAACAGCACATAATCATGTAGCCCTTCAAGTGGATGAACCAAATGCCAGAGGCATATCAGAGACGTGGCATTCCCCCACATCCCGTAGAAAACCCCGGGAGGGGAAGCAGCAGAAACTTGTTCTGTGTAACTTTTTAAATTAATTTTCTAGTTTAAGTCACTTGTTTCTAGCAGTGAGCTTGTATAAAGAACACCTTGTAAGATACCTTTGTCTTGCTTTGGCACATGTACAGTACAGTTTATATGAAAATGTGTTTGCTTTATATTTTTCCCTCTAAAACTCTTGTTTTCCTCTCAGTAGCTGGAGTTCAGCTGGGGGATTTGTTTGGGGAGGGAGGGGAGGAGTCTCACTGACCCTTTTCTAGATTTGCTCTCTACTTTTATAGTAATACCTCCACGAACTCAGCCTCTCTTCCCCCCCCAACCCACCTGCCACGCCCTGTAACGCGCAGAAGGGCGGACTCTGACTTACACAGCAGTTGACTAGTGGGAAAGAGGTTGTGCTGGGGAGAGAGACATTGCTCTGCCATGCATCCCCAACAGCTTGTGCCACTTGAGTTATTGATTTCTGTTTAAGCAAAACTTTTTTTGCCTCTCCCTCCTTATGACAGATTTTGGTCTAAAAATCAGGGTTTGAACGTCTTATTATGTCTTTAAATTGGAACAAAATAGCTGTGTGGCTATTCTGTACTGATCATTAAATTTAAAAAAACCTGGTGCAACTCCTATGATTTGAGAATAAAAAGGTTAATGAAGATGGCAGCCCAATGTTGTGTACTTGTTTTTGTTTTTTAAACCAAGCACTTGGTTGACGCCTGGACTGTCAGTCACTGTTGTGAGCCTATAGCAGAATTCCAGGCTCCTTCTCTCCTCCCCCCAGCCCCGCCATCCTATCCCACAGAACTAGCACTGACACTTGTGTTTGACACCCCCCTTGAAAGCGTTGTTTTGTCTTGTTAATACTGACCATTTTGTGCAGCTCCTACCCAGTGAAACCTTTGGAACTGTACATTATTTAAAAAAAAAATTGTCATTTGGGGGGAGGGGGGTTCTGCTAAGGGCTGTACTTGTAATAAATTGGAAATTTAAAAATAAACATTATGTACTTGTGTTTGTAAAACTGCTTGTAGAGAGTCCTTTCCTGCTGCCTGTCCAAGCAAAGCTGAGTGGTGCTCGCTGCAGGGCTCTCCCCCATCACAGCCCATTTCTGAACGGTTGGCATCTTGAGGAGAAATGGGGCTACTTTCACAGAGCAACTACCAGTATTCCATGAATGAGTTGGGGAAGAGGGAGAGACTGGATAAGTGGAACTAATATGTAGGAAGAAATAGACCTCACGTGCAACTGTTCAAGGTCTGTACAAGAGTCTGATACTGTCACTTTCAGAACTTACAATAGTGCAGTCGCTTGTTGCTGGGGGTGTGGAGCAGCCCAGAAGTTGAGACTGAGAAGGCTCCCACGAGGCTACTTTGCAGGCATCTAGAACTCTGAAGAAAACTGCCTTTTAGGCTAGAGAGGAAGGGATGCCCCAGTCATTAAGGTACTGTTTTGAGACTAGAGTTAGAGTGCAGGGCCAGAAGGGACCATTGTGATAATCTAGTCTGACCTCTAGAGCACAGGCCGTGGAACTTCCCAAAATAATTCCTGGAGCTGAACTTTTAGGGAAAAACCCAGTCTTGATTTTAAAAACTGAGAGTGATGGAGATTCAGGTAAATTGTTCCAGTGGTTAATTACCTTGACTGTTAATTTACACCTTATTTCCAGTCTGAATTTGTCTAGCTTCCGCTTCCAGCCATTAGACTTGTAACTGGGTCTTGGGCAAGTCACTCTGGTCCTCAATCCCCATCAGTGAAATAGGGATAATAGCACTTCCCCGCTTCTGAGTAGATGACAAAACAAGGAGCAATGGTCTCCAGTTGCAGTGGGGGAGGTCTAGGTTGGATATTAGGAAACACTATTTCACTAGGAGGGTGGTGAAGCACTGGAATGGGTTCCCTAGGGAGGTGGTGGAATCTCCATCCTTAAAAGTTTTTAAGGCCCGGCTTGACAAAGCCCTGGCTGGGATGATTTAGTTGGGAATTGGTCCTGCTTTGAGCAGGGGGTTGGACTAGATGACCTCCTGAGGTCCCTTCCAACCCTGATATTTTATGTAGACAGACCAGGCTAAAGGTGTTTTGCCAGTACAGCTTATTTTACTTGGGAACAGGTATAAGCTATTCCTGTATAAACTTTTTTTATGGATAGTATAAGCTGCATCTGTGCTTGGAAGATATGCCGGCCTAGCTACACTTGCAAATCTTTCCTAGCAAAAGCTAGGGTTTTTCCTGATTCCTATCCTATCTCCTAGAACTGGAAGAGACCTTGAAAGGTCATCGAGTCCAGCCCCCTGCCTTCACTAGCAGGACCAAGTACTGATTTTTGCCCCAGATCCCTAAGTGGCCCCCTCAAGGATTGAATTCACAACCCTGGGTTTAGCAGGCCAATGCTCAAACCACTGAGCTATCCCTCCCCCCGCCGCCTTGTATTTAAAGGCAAAACGCTACATAAATGCAAACCTAGTTTTCGTAGCAACTGTGCCTTGGAACTTACAATGACATGCATTGAGACCAAACACGACATATTTACAAGGAGTTTGAGTTGCACTGCTGGGAAGGAACTGAATTTCCTGGCTTGCTGTAGTTTAAAATCTCAAAGTGAGTGGGGCTCTGGCTTGTGCTGTGTGGTGGAAGCCTGCCAAGCTGTTCCAGTAGGTCTCTGGGTGGAATGGGGAGGTGTGAATGCTTTCTCCAGCAGAGATGCTGGACTCATCTGAGGTTCCTCTGGAACCTAATTTTTAGCTCCTGGAAAAAACAGTAGAACCTGAGTGCATTAAAATGTGTGACTCAAACTGGTCTTTCTCCAGCCTTTAGTAGAGATCTCTCTAGGACCCGCTCTGAAATCTAAGACTTTTACAGACTTTTACACACACACACCACCTACAACTCAAAAGAACAGAACAGTCTGTGTTGTGATGTATGTGCCTCTCTGCACGGGACACACTTGCTAGTTGCAGTGTGGGTTGGGGTGTGGGGGTGGGCTCTGGCGTGGGGATGAGGGGTTTGGGGTGCAGGAGGGGGTTCTGGGCTAGGGTTTGGGATGGGGGGGGG
>NW_020664791.1:531578-534567 GCF_002925995.2 Terrapene triunguis | reverse complement strand
TCCCAGCCCTGCCTGGTCCCGTGTCCCCAGCTCCGCCTCGTCCCTACCCCCGTCCCTGCGTTCCCAGCTCTGCCCGGTCCCCGTGTCCCCATCCCCATATCCAGCCCTGCCCCTCTCATCCCTACATCCCAATCCCCGTGCCTGTGTCCCCGTCCCTGGCTCTGTGCTGTCCTGGGCACGTTTCCATGTGGGCCCAGCCTGGCGCCTTTGGGAGGCAGCCGTGAGGGGCGGAGGCGTCACGGGGCCCAGCGCTGTGCTGAAATCTCCTAAAAAGGCGGCAGAGCCAGAGGGGCAAGCCCAGTGCAGGGGCTGGGGGGCAGGGAACCCGGTCATAGAGGCATTGCCCAAAACAGCCATGGCCGGAATCCCATTGGAGCAGCCAAGCTGCCTATTAATGAGTTATAAATATGGCTTCGGGCGGATGCCATCAATGCCCCCGCCCCACAGCACTGTCCTCTGGGGTGACCTTCTCTCTGGCCCAGCACAAACCCTGGCCTCTGGGTGGCCTGCCCCCCATGTCCCCCGAGCCACGCTCTCTGGACGACCTTCCCGGGGGCTGAACTTTGGATTCTTTCCCCGGAGCCAATATTGACTCTCGCTGCCCAGGGGTCGGGGTTGCTGCTTTCATCTTCCCCAAACAAACAGCCGAGCACAACAGCTGCTGGGAATCCCATCCAGGGAGCCAGCCTGGGCCGCCTCCCGCTGAGCCCCACCTGAGCAGGGCCAGGCTGGCAGCATGCTGGGGGGCCCTGCCTCCCCTCCCCTGAGCCGCGGGAACTTTCCTGAGCAGCAGGGCGGGGTGGGGAGTGCCCCTCTCGCTGCTGAGCCCCCAGGAAGAGCAGGCCCTGCGGCTAGACCCAGCCCCCGGAGGACCAGGCACCAGCCGGAGGCAATGCCACTTGCCAGTGACAAGCGCTAGCCAGAGAACTCCTTGGCCCCCCTCTGTGTTTTCCACCTGGCGTCTCCAGCCAGAGGAGGCGACGGAAGTGACCCAGCCCCAGCGGAGGAGGCGTCCCGGCCCCGACTCCCTGCCTGCCGTTGGGTGCTGGCCTAGCTGGGAGCCTCCCGGGGGTTGGCTGCAGTTCTTCACCCTGGGCCTGCGAACCTCTGCAAAGCCAGCGAGCCCCCAGCAAACACCGCGCAGCCTGGTGGGCAGGAGCAGGCTGAGAGCTTCCCAGGGAGACAGCCCTCCCCATGGGGCTTCAGCCCAGTGTGACCCCCGGAGCGGCAGCACCATGGCACCAGCCAGCTAGGTTCAAGCCCCTGCTCTGAACCCAGGGCTGCCCTCACCACGGGCTCGCACACGAGAAGCTCTGGGTTTCGGGTCCCCATGCAGCGGCCCTGGCCTGGGCACCTAATGCCAGGAGACGGGTCACAGCTGAGACTCCGGCGCCAGGGCGCCTAGCGACCAAGGTCAATGGGAGTTAGGTGCCCAAATATCCTGGAGGGGACGGGGACGGGCCCCGCCCATTTTCTCTGTGTTGCCCTCCTGGGCTGTGCTGGCTGCTAGCTCCCTTCCCCCACACGCTGTGGGGAGCCTGGGCTGCAGGGCATCTCCGCCCCTTGGTGGAGCTGGGTCTCCTCGGGCCCAGGCCAGTGTGCCGACCACTGGCCCAGCCTGCCTCAGGGCCCCTGGCACCCCTGCCACAACCCAAACTGCCCCCTCCCGGGCTGCAATGCTCCATGTTGTAAATGCAAAGCCACGAGCTGCCACCAGCCCAGCCACGTCCCCTCCTGCAGCGTCGCTGAGCCGCATGCCCGCAGTGACTGAGCGTCACGGCATGACGGGCGTGTGGCTCCTGGGCCCGCACGCTCGGGTGCCAGCTGTATCCAGGGCAGCGCACGGAGCTCGGCGAGTGCCCCCCCCCCCGCCTCCCCCCAGGCTGGTGGCTGTGCCGCACGGCCTTGCCTGGGGATGGGGACGGGACGCTGGGTGGGGGCGGTGCAGCAGGGCTGGGAGGCTGACGCCAGCTGGAGGAATTACCTTGGCCGTGGCCTTCACATGCTGATGCCTCTGGGCCTCTCGGCGGGGGAGACGGCTGCCTGGGGAGGAGGAGTGGGCTAGGTGGGGAGCGTTTGGAGCCCTGGGCCCCACTGGAGGGGGGAGACTGGGGGAGACAGGCAGGAATGGGGCCCCAATGCACTGAGCCCACGAGCTGCAAGCTCCTGCCCCCCTATTTACCCCCCCCCTCAGCTGTGGCTAATACCTGATGCTGCCTCCGGGCTGGGGGAATCAAAGCCCCTAACACTGCTATTTGGGGGGGGAAGGGGGGGTCTGTTCCTGACCTCGAGGCAACCGGCTCATGCTGTAGCCGGATCCCCTGGGCATGCCAGCTGCGTGAGCACCAGGGGGCACCAGCCACTGGGCACAGCATTGCCTTGTGGCACAGCAGAGGGCACAGCCGTGGGAGGCGGGGAAGGAGGAGCTCAGCAGGCAGCAGCCCCAGAACAAAGGGCCCGATGGGGGCAGAGCCGGACTGCAGGACCCAGCTGGGAGCAGGTCCGGGGATGGAGCCCGAGGGGCGTGGGTCGGTCTGGCACTCAGAGCAGATCTCCGGTGAGAGCTGGGGCGGGGGCTGCAATCCAGGCCCAGCGCTTGGCTAAGCAGGTGCCGTCTGCTGCCAGTTCTGCCCTCACCCAGCCGCTGGCCAGAGAGCTCCACGCCCCACTGGTGAGCGCCAGGGGTTCCTCCCAAAGCCAGGATCTGCTGCTGCTGCAGGGCCAGCAGGAGCCGCACGGGGGCTGGTGGGGGGAGGGGACGGTGCACACTTGTGGGGAGAGCACAAACGGGCCATTCATGAGCACAGCAGATGTTTTCTGTAGGAAGGTCGTTAAACCAGGACATTGCTCCTATTGCAGAGCCCACCCTGCCCGGCCCGGGCACAGGCCCCAGAACCCACCCGCAGCCCGGCCCGGGCACCGGCCCCAAAACCCACCCCCTGCCCAGCCTGGGCACCGGCCCCAGAACCCACCGGCCACCCAGCCTGGG
>NW_020664791.1:511240-531568 GCF_002925995.2 Terrapene triunguis | reverse complement strand
CCCAGCCTGGGCACCGGCCCCAGAACCCACCGGCCACCCAGCCTGGGCACCGGCCCCAGAACCCACCCGCCGCCCGGCCTGGGCACAGGCCCCAGAACCCACCAGCCACCCAGCCTGGGCACCAGCCCTGCAGGGTAGGGAAGGCTGGGCTCTGCCCCTCACCTGACAGCCAGTGGCCCCCTGCAGTGAGCCGGCTGAGGCTGAACGCTGCTGTGGTTCTGATACAAGGAGCTGGGGGTTGGGGAGTTACCTGGCCTCCTCCGGGACCCTCTGCACCCTGCCCTCCCCACTCCTCCTGCCCAGAGCTGGGTGCGGGACTCAGTGCCACTGCCTAGGTTTCCGCCGTCAGAGTGTGACTCCCACCCCCAGCGCCGGGAGCAGCCTTGGAGATGCAGCCAGCGAGCCCCCTTCTCACTCCCTTTCATCGCCTGCAGCAACGTCCTGCTGGGGGCGGGGGGCGGGACACCCCCACCCCACCCCCGGCCGCGGGGGGCTCTGGCGGGAGGGGCTACAGCACTTAGCACAGTGCTGAATGGCACCGATGAAATGCCCTGCCCCTGCCGATCAGGATCGCTCCACAGCCCCCGGGGTTATTATTACAGCAGCTCCTGGAGGTCCCAGCTGAGATCTGGGACACGTGCTGGGTGCCTGACATGTACAGAGCGAGAGACGGCCCCTGCCCCAAGGACCTCACAGCCTACATAGACCAGACAGGGTGGAAAGGGAAACTGAGGCACGGAGAGGGGCAATGACTTGCCCAAGGCCTCACAGCAGTTTAGTGATAGAGCCAGGAATAGAACTCAGGCTCCCCCTGACTCCCTAGCCTGCGCTTTAGCCCCGCATGCCCTGTGATATGGATCTGCTAATCGGGACATTTCCCAGGATATTCCACTTCACCCCATAATTCCCAGTTATGTGACCTTGGAGCCCCCCGCCAAAATGATCCGTCCTCCTGCACAGAGTGTTGACCTGTCACTTGCTGGCCACTCATTGGTATTTAGCTCGTTATATTTCACTCGTTGAATTTCTCCAGACCCTCAAGCATGAAGGCTGCTCTTCTCTGTGTTTCTTTCTGTTTTCCAGCATCTATGGCATATAGAGAGGCTGGACCCCAGCTCTCAGCTGCTTGCTGAAGACAACGGCGTATTTCCTTCTGGGAAGACTAGCTGCATGATTCCAGACTGACATTGTCTTAAACAGGAAACATTTACTAAAGAAAATGGCTACAAACCATAGACGCAAACACAGCTTGAGTTCCAGCTCTGTCTCCCTTGTTTACCAGGGATCACAAGCTGTCAGGAATGGTTGAATACTATACTGCAGGGAAACATATTGCAGCCCCCCGCTTTGGAGTTTGAACTAACTCAAAGCAACCTCAGGGACTAGCCTGCTCTGCTTGGGGGGTAACAGTCACAGCTGTACTATTCAAGCTGCCTCACAATCCTTGCATGGGGAGCTTTCACAGCTGGATCAGACGCTGCAGAAACGAGGGCGGCCGGGACTCCCCTGTGCTGGACGAGGGTACTGGAATGACAGGCTCCCATGCTCTAATATTTCTCTAATACCCCGACATGGCTCCACCACCACAGCACCAGGCTCACTTGTTGCCTGTTACAGGCTCAGCGTGTGAACGCTCAGCACTGCGTCTCTTGGAGGAAGGAACCTCGGATGTCTGATTTCTCTTGGCAGGCTGGTGGTGGAACCTATCAGCACTGCTCAGTTCCCGTCCTGTCTCTCCACCTCACACGACGCTGAGCATCTCCCGGCGGGAGCTGACCTGGCTTTGTCCAGGTGACCTTCCGATTCCTCTGCCTGTCTCCCCAGCGCACAGAACCTGGCTATGCAGGACACAAACGTGTGTCCGAGGGGGCCCTCTTCTTTGGCTCCCGAGCATCAGTGGAGCGTGGCTGAATGGAGTGGCCGCCTTTGGCTAGGAACGCTGAGACTGGGGAAACGGTGTCCTTAGACAGCCTTGTCCTGGCAGCTGTGCACCGTCGTGTGTAGCTGGTTCGTGTGGGACTAACAGATTCTCTAGCTGCCCTGGGAACATGCGGGGACTACGCTAGTTTGTGTCCCAGTGCGGCTCTCTGCACCTATCCAGCTCACACAGAGCAGCACCTGGACCAGCCGGGGCAAGGGCGTGGGCTGGCATCAAAGGCTCTGTCCTTGTCATTGGCTTGTGAGGCGGATTCAGAGCTTCCTAGCGTTTAGGGCCAGAAGGGACCATTCCAGCAGCTAGCCTGGCCTCCCGCAGAGCACGTCGCCTGCAGCTACCCCCACAGTGAGCGCAATAACTTGCATTTAGCTGACGTATCTTCCTGAAACGCCTCCCGCCCTGCACTGCACACACCAGGCCCTGGAGACCCTGCCTTTCCCAGGGGTGACTTGCCGCAGTTTCTGATTGGAATTTGCCTGGCTTCAGCGCCTGGCCGTGGGGGTTTGTTCTGCTTTTCTCCACTAGGTTTCAGGGATTGGTGGATCCCAAGGCTAGAAGGGACCACTGGGATCATCTAGTCCAACCTCCTGCATGACCCAGGCCAGAGCCCTGCCCTGAACTAGAGCAGATGTTTTAGCAAATCCCCCAGCCTTGTGAGGCTGGCAGTGCACGCTCAGAGTCCCCACTCTCAGGGGTTGTTCCTGGCCCCCATGTCCTCCTTCTGCTCCTCCCTTGCACTCGCTAACACCCCTCATGCACCCTCGTCGAATGCTCCTCCCTCAGGTCTGACGTATTATCCTAGTGCTGTGCGGTAACGGGCCCTGAACTCTGCGCACGGCACACTGCCATGCCCATCCCTGATGCCCTCCAGGCTCAGCCGGAGCTCCCTGCTGCAGCTTGGCTGATGGCCGTTTGTCATGGGAGACAGGCTCCTACGGCTCCGACCCATGCCTTGTTGTGACGGGATCCCCCCAGGGTGCAGCCTGTGGGGTCGCTGTGCTCCCTTAACTGTCTCCAGCCTGGGCTGTCTCTCACAATGCCTTGCTAGTGACCAGCAGCAAGCAGGGCCGGCTCCAGGCACCATCTGAGCAAGCAGGTGCTTGGGGCGGCCAAGGAGAAGGGACGGCACGTCAGGCTCTTTGGCGGCAATTCGGGGGAGGGCCCCTGTCCCTCTCGGAGGGAAGGACCTGCCGCCGAATTGCCGCCGCAGAAGAAAGCGGCGCAGTGGAGCTGCCGCCGATCGCCATCACGGCTTTTTTTTTTTTTTTTTTTTTTCGCCGCTTGGGGGGGGCAAAAACCCTGGAGCCGGCCCTGGCAGCAAGTCCCTCCAGGCGCTGTGATCACTCAGCACAACAGCATGTGGAGCCCCACACCCAGCTAGATTGCATGAATGCTCCCAGAGCCACTCATGAATCACACACAGAAAGGCACCAGCCAAATCCCCCCAGCTCCGAACACTGTACCCAGGAATATACCGTCTTGCACTGCTCAAGATGGGCCATGCACATTTATTAATTGGTTCCCCACTTCAGCAATGGAAAGTGGACAGACACCAGCCTTTGCAAACCTGAGCAGATTTGCCCCACACTTCATACAAACTCACTGGTAAAGATAAACAATTAAACAAATGTATCGACTATAAGAACATGGAGAAGAAAGGCAAGAATGCGAGAAGAATGGCGGATGTGTTGTGATTGGCGCAGTCTTAACGACAGCTGAAGACCGATCGATCCAGGTGATTGACTATAAAAGGTAGATTTTAAGTGATATTAAGTGATAGGCAAAATGTCAGAGTTAGTTACCAAAAGAAATACAATCTAAGCACCCAGTCTAAACCCTCAACCCTATTAGACTGGGCAGCAACTAGATGAAGCAGTTTTTCTCACCCCACTGGATATTGCAGTCCTTAATATACAGGCTTGTTCTTTAAACCTGGGCCAATCTCCTGTGTCGGAGTCTTGTCTTCTTCTCAGTGTCCTGGTTGCTTGCAGTAGAGGTGGGGGCAGGAGAAGGGCCCAGTATGTGTCCACTCTGCCTGTTTTATACCCTCAGTCCATGTGCTTGGGGAGCACACGTCCAGGAACGTCTGGGGGGCATTGCTGAGTCTCTCCCAGCAAGGTTGAGCAATTCCCCTGGTGTGGCCTCATGCAGGTGAGTCATTGCATTGTAGCTCCCTTGCTGGACAACGGCTGTTCATGGGTTGTTTCACACCCCGCCTGGGCATTGGTTACTTTCCTTGCTGTTGCCTCTGGGGAGCTAATATCCGGCTGAGTCCACAACTTACAGCATGTTTTAGTGACAACCACACAACACAATTCTCATAACTTCATATGCATTAATGATACACATCTATGGATAGAGAAATGACTGTCAACGGCTCATGTCCTTTCTCCTGATACCTTACAAGACATGTTTGATACGTAAGATCACGATGATATGAAAATGAGGACTATGGGGGTTACAGTACACGCCCCCAAGGTATAGAATGTCACACTCCTTCCCTTCCGCCATGCGTGCCAGGCCCCCTGCTGCTGCAGGGCTACAACAGAACAGCTGGGGAACCTGCGGTCCACCCGCCACACGCACATTAAACCTCTGCAGCCAGGCTGGGCCTGCCAAAGCTGCCTAAGGGATCTGGACACTGATCTCCTGCTAGTTCCTAGTGAGAACGGGGCATCTAAACTCCTTGGGTGGCCCCTGGTCTTACTGTGCCCCCCCTTTCACGGAGCAGCAGAAGGGGACGGGATGGGCCAGTGGTTCAGGCACTTGCCATTCAGTTCCCTGCACTGCCATGCATGGCCTGCGTGGCCCTGGGCCAGTTAGCCAGTCTCTGTGCCTTAGTTCTCCAGCTGTACACTGGGGTGACAGCCCTGCCGTGCCCTGCCTTAGCGGGGGGGGGGGGGGGGGGGGAAAAACCCTGGAAGGTGTGAGGCCCTCAGGTCCTGTGGTGATGGGGGACTGTAGAAGGTTCGTGCCGGGGCTCGACCCTCCAGGGCAGGAGGGGAGCCACACCGACTCACTACCGGTGGGACAGAGGTATAGTCCGGGCTAGGGCTCAGGCCCTTTGAGCCGCAATATAACAGCCAGGGAGCTCAGGCCCTCTGGTGCAGGGGCTGAGCAACACTACAACAGTTAGGGAGCTCAGGGTAGTACCTGAGCGTTGGGTGAGGGGGAAGCCTGCCACCCGCGAGCGGGGGTGGCAGAGGGGAACGCAGGCCCTCCCACTCCACTGCGTTCCAGCCCGGGGCCCTAGCAGCGGCCACTGCCGCTGCGGGTCAGTGGGGTGTCCTGACTGAAACACACTGACATCGGCTCATACGTGTCTACAGCCTGACCGGTGTCGGCTACCCCTGGGCTACTTCCAGGTTCCCCCTCAGGGCCTACCTCGTCT
This sequence comes from Terrapene triunguis, assembly GCF_002925995.2. Classification (NCBI taxonomy): domain Eukaryota; kingdom Metazoa; phylum Chordata; order Testudines; family Emydidae; genus Terrapene; species Terrapene triunguis. Next base: position 526,241 of record NW_020664791.1, on the reverse strand, counting down.
GTGGCACCGGCCCCGGTCCAGTCCACCAGCATGGGTTCCTCGCGGCAGGGGCTTGGCGGCAGGTCCAGCAGCTCCTCGGGGAAACCCGGCCAATTGACCTCGGGCGGCTCCTCCGGGTAACAGCAGGGGCGGAGGGGCTCTGGTGGTGTCTCGGCTTCGGGGTTGGTGTGGGGGAGTTCCAACGGCTCCTCCCAATGACGGGAGTGGGCGGGCTCCAGTGGCTCCCCCTCGTAGTGGGCTCGGGGCAGCTCCGGCCAGTTAGGGCAACGGCCCCGGGCCTCGGAGGTCTCCCGGCCGCGAGCTCCCGGCTGCATGTCTGCTCCCTGCGGTGGCTGGGGCCTCACTGAGTTCTGGCGGCCGGCTTTTATACTTCCTGTCCCGCCCCTTGACTTCCGGGGGGCGGACACAGGCAGCTGTGGCTCCGCCCACTTGGTTGTCTGTAAGGGCACTCCCTCTGCTGGGCAGGAGGGGAGCCACACTGACTCACTACAGGGACATAGGAGCGATAGATAGATAGATAGATAGATAGATAGATAGATAGATAGATAGATGGGGTGTATGGGGATGGATAGATAGATAGAGGGGGTGGACGGGGGTGGATAGATAGATAGAGGGGGTGGACGGGGATGGACAGATAGATAGATAGAGGGGGTGGACGGGGATGGATGGATAGATATGTAACCCTTCTGCCCATCTAGTTGGCAGCAACAAGGGCCGGGTTCTGTATCTAGGGGTTCCGTTTCAATAACACAATGCAAAACCGGCTCGAGCCCCCACCCAGTGACCTGGGACAATTACATACCACCCCCCTGGGTACCTCTAAGAGGCAATACTTCCCCTCTCGCAAGCACGGAGTCTGAGTGTAGCAGAAAATGTTTAATAACATGAGGTAAACGACATCAGCATAAAATTGGAAAAACACCACAAACAGGATTCATAACACAAACCATGAGCAAAACCCACCCCAGCAAATTGGGCTGTGTCCTTTCCCTTTGGTTCTTGAATCCAGCAACCCAAAAATCACCCAGAGTCCCCAAAGTCCGACACCCCCAAAGTCTCTTGGGTCCAGCAACCACCCAAAGTCCCAAAAGTCCAACAACCCCCGAAGTCTCTGTCCCTGGTCAGTGCAGCCCCAGAGTAAAAGGGGGGGGGCACGCAGGGTGTTAAGGGGCACCTTACGTGATCCGAGGCTGGCCAGCCGTCTGTTTCTCCGTGGGGGTTCCGCCGCAGCCTTCACCACAAGCCAGTCCACTTTCCTGCCATCCCACGAACTGCTCCACTCTACAAGCTGCTCCGCTCCACTCCGCTCCGCTCACCGACCTGTGAGCCGTTCCAGCCGTCCCCGCAACCAGCTCCGCTCGCCGTTCCTAGGGCCACTCCAACCGGCCCCGCAAGGCTCCACGCCACTCGCTGCTCCTCCAGTCGTCCCCACAAATTGCTCCGCCAGCTGCTGAGCAATATAGCTTCAGGCTCCTCCACTAGTTAACACAGCACTCAGTGATCTCAGCTCTTAATAACATCAGCTCTTTTGTGATTTCAGCTCTTAGCGATTTCAGCTCATAGTATAGTAGGGGAGCCCCAGTGCTGGTGCACCATTGGCCCAAAGTGAATTCAGCTCAGCAGCCTGTAACTAGACTCCTAAAGGAATCAAAGTTAGCTCTGACATTCAACAGTGGAGAGAGGAGGCAGTGCAATTGGTGTTTCAAACCCTCAGAGGGGGCCCATACCATCAGGTACAAATACCTGTCCCCATCTTCTCTCAATTCACTGGGTTTTGTAGCCCATGCCCCTTGTCAAGCAAGTGCTACTTAGGTAATGGTGAGGGACTCACTCAGTCCTTCTGTCATACAACAGTTCCACTGGCCTTGATACAGCCAGTGCGGTGCTGCCTGCACTGAGGCCCTGTGCAGGGAGCGCTCTCGGGGACAAGGGAGGGGGATGACCTGGGCCAGTCCTGCCCCCCAGTGATTCCCCTTGGCTGTAATCCACCAGCCTCAAGGGGCTCTAGCAGCAGGAGCACAAGTTCGGGCAGCCCCTGAGCTGCCCCCTGCCCCAGCAGCTGTAGGACTCAGGGGTGGGGGGAGCCTGGCCAGGGATGGGGGTGCTGCTGACAAGGGCAGCATTGACTCCCCATCCTGTCCCACTGGGCTCAGCCCTGCTCCTGGGCACCAGCCACTCGCACCCACTGCCTGGGCCCTGCAGGCTGCCTTGGGCTGAGCCTGGGGTTCATTGCCAGTGTGGGTCCGTAGACCCAGAGACGGGCCAGGGCGGGGGCGGGGTACAGCTGGCCCCATAGGGACTCAGCTGAGTGCTTCCCTGCAGGCTGGGTCCTGACTCGCCTCTTGTCGGCATCTTGGGAGCACGTTTCCAGGGGTCGTGGGCTCCGGGCCCGAGAGCTGCTGTGGGACGCGCAGCGGGCTGGGGGTGGAGGGGGGCGGGGGCAGCGTGGTGGGAGATGAGGCTGCATAAGGAGGGAGACGCAGAGCCTTGAATTGGAGGAGGTAGGGGGGAGCCAGTGCGGACACTCGGAGATGGGTGCGTGGCCAGAATGGGGCGCTGGTTCTTGTTGTAATTTTGCACAACTCTTTGGTGTCTTCTTGTGTGTCCGGTACTGCCAGTCCTTCATGCCATGCTCACGATCAGGCAGAAGGCGACTCCTTTCAGAACACAAAATTCTATTCAATGAGGAAAAAGAACATTCAACTGTAGTTGTGTGCCTGGGAGTAGCAAGAGATGAATTCCTACTTCTTTCATCCCAGGAAACATAGCACGTAGATCGGGTCGAACCAGTAGTGATGATAAAGAAGAAGAAGTTGAAGTTAAATCTTCATTCATTCATCGTATGATGTTCAAATTTCTCTATTCTGTCCTGATCACATAGCTGGTAGTGCCCCACTCTACTCAACTGTAGGTGTTTTATGAGACAGGCATCTGTAAAAGCTACGTGGAGGTTGAGTAGAATCCAGAAATCACTACTGGGGGGAGCGATAGCTCAGTAAGGGGGGTGGGATAGCTCAGTGGTTTGAGCTTTGGCCTGCTAAACCCAGGGCTGTGAGCTCAATCCTTGAGAGGGCCATTTAGGGAACTGGGGTAAAAATCTGTCTGGGGATTAGTTCTGCTTTAAGCAGGAGGTTGGACTAGATGATCTCCTGAGGTCCCTTCCAACCCCAATATTCTATAACTAAATTTGTAAGAATCAAGTCTGTGTACTTCACTTTTTCAGCTGGCTTAACAAGCACTTCTTGTCCTCTTCACTTAAGGAGTCAATATAAATGCCTTCATTAGTCAACTTCTGGACTGAAGTCTTGCTTCTTCCAGTACGTTTTCAATGGATAGCTCTCTGATTGATCCAAGTGTAACTTCTATTGCTGAACAAAGATCTACTACTGTTGTAGCAGATGCCTGGATGACATTGTTTAATGACCCGAGTGGTTTCAACAGTAGACTTACAAGAGAGAGAATGGTGATTCTGAACTTAGTAACAAAAGTAATCCACCAGCCTCACTACTTAGATCCCCCCCATCTCGGTAGATACTTTCCAAAGCCAATAATAATGGTTGCAGTAATTTTAAGACAACAGCCAAGAATTGCTCATGAGAAGGCCAGTGGGTTTTCCCAGGTTGGACTCATTTGAATTTCAGTCCTAGTGTATTTTCTATTTGTTTCCAAGGCATTCAGACCTTTTGGACTCTTGCTGAAAAAACGAGTGTAACGAAGCCATTAAATTTATAGTTTTTTAAATGTCTTTTGAAGAGTCTGCAGCTCGTACTAGCGCTAGTTGGAGTAGATGGCCTCTGCAGTGTGTATAGGAGAGATTAGGGTTACACTTTTCTCTGAGCAAAGCTTGTGCTCCACCATGTCTTCCAGAGAAGTTTGCAGCTCCATCAAATGCACAAGCAGCCATCTGTTTGGGGTTCAGTTGACAAGCATTTAACTCTTCTAAGATGTCACAGATGCAGCTGATGTGTCTTCTATAACCTGACCATCTAGAATGCATCTACTGGCCTACCACTGACATCAAGATAACATATGCAATGGCTTAATACTTGACACCCATTTGTATCAGTGCATTCATCAGCCATGTATGCACATTTTCTGAATGCGGTGAGAGTTCTTCACTTTTTCAACTGCTGAGTCTTTCACTGTTGCACCACATGTTCTAACCAGTCAGTCCAACTTCAGGATTAACAAGTGACAATGCACTTAACATTGGCCTCCAGTTTGTAGTGTGTGGTGTCTCTTGCTTAATAGAAAGTATGATTCAACGGCCATATTCGTTTGCATAAACTGTGTTGTGTCTCCAGCATTCTTAACAGCCTCATTAAGTTCTTCTAAAATTGGCTTTGACAGTGACTGGCTTATAAGGCTGTCTGCATGTTGATGCAGTCCAGAGGCTTGGTGTTTTGCAGCCTTTTCACATAGGTTGTCAGCATTGGTTTGCTGATCAGTCTGGCAAACCAAGCTCCTCCACTTTTACTATATAAATCCATGGTATGCTCACATCTTGAATACTACGTGCAGTTCTGATCACCCCATCTCAAAAAAAGATATATTGGAATTGGAAAAGGTACAGAGAAGGACAACAAAAATTATTAGGGATATGGAACAGCTTCCATATGAGGAGAGATTAAAAAGACTGGGACTTTTCAGCGTGGAAAAGAGACGACTAAGACTAAGGGATATGATAGAGGCTTATAAAATCGTGACTGGGGTGTGGAGAAATTGAATAAGGAAGTGTTATTTACCCCTTCACTTAACACAAGAACCAGGGGTCACCCAATGAAATTAATAGGAACAGGTTTAAAACAAACAAAAGGAAGTATTTCTTCACACAATGCACAGTCACCAGTGGAACTTTTTGCCAGGGATGTTGTGAAGGCCAAGACTATAAAAAGGTACAAAAAAGAACTAGATAAGTTCATGGAGGATAGGTCCATCAATGGCTATTAGCCAGGATGGGCAGGGATGGTGTCCCTAGCCTCTGTTTGCCAGAAGCTGGGAGTAGACGACAGGGGATGGATCACTCCATGATTCCCTGTTCTGTTCATTCACTCTGAAGCACTTGGAATAGCCACTGTCAGAAGACAGGATACTGGGGTAGATGGACCATTGGTCTGACCCAATATGGCCGTTCTTACACAAAAATTAATTATAATAATAAAAAAGTTTAGTACAGAAATTCCCCAAGATAACGACCTCTCGAGATAGCAACAATGTGAGATAATGACCTTGGCACATAATGCATTTTAAAAATCTTGGCCGACTAGGAAACGTATTTATATAAGTTTCCCAGTCACAAATCTAACATTCTGGAGCGAAGTCACTAAAACATAGTCCAATGCTCTGGCCACTGTTGTTTGTCATGCCATCGTTCACTCTACTGCTCCATCCCCAATGGCCCTGCACCGTCACCTTCTGCTGCCACCTGCCACTGTGACCTCTGTGAGTCGGTCTCTTGAGGTTCCACCAGTTCTCAGTGATTTCAGCTCTCAGTGGGGGAACCTCACAGCGAGTGCAGGCTGGGCCGTCTCTTCCACAGAAACACTGTCCTGCAGCAGGTCTAAGCACTTAGACCTGATTAGCAGTGATTTCAGCTCTAGTGGTCACTTAACAAACCAAAAAACTCTCTATGGAGCCTACCTTCGAGTCAGCGGCACTGCTATGGGTACCCACATGGCCCCACAGTATGCCAACATTTTTATGGCTGACTTAGAACAACACTTCCTTAGCTCTCGTCCCCTAACGCCCCTACTCTACTTGCGCTACATTGATGACATCTTCATCATCTGGACCCATGGAAAAGAAGCCCTTGAGGAATTCCACCATGATTTCAATAATTTCCATCCCACCATCAACCTCAGCCTAGATCAATCCACACAAGCGGTCCATTTCCTGGACACTACTGTGCTAATAAGCAATGGTCACATAAATACCACCCTATACCGGAAACCTACTGACCTACATGCTTACAGCTTCCATCCAGGACACACCACACGATCCAGAAGTCACCTCCTACAAGACAGGCCCAACAAAGAAAATAACAGAACACCACTAGCTGTCACCTTCAGCCCCCAACTAAAACCTCTCCGGCGCATCATCAAAGATCTACAACCTATCCTGAAAGATGATCCCTCACTCCCACAGATCTTGGGAGACAGACCTGTCCTTGCTTACAGACAACCCCTCAACCTAAAGCAAATACTCACCAGCAGCCACACATCACTGAACAAAAACACTGACCCAGGAACCTATCCTTGTAACAAAGCCCGATGCCAACTCTGTCCACATATCTATTCAAGTGACATCATCATAGGACCTAATCACATCAGCCATACCATCAGGGGCTCGTTCACCTGCACATCTACCAATGTGATATATGCCATCATGTGCCAGCAATGCCCCTCTGCCATGTACATTGACCAAACCGGACAGTCTCTACGCAAAAGAATTAATGGACACAAATCTGACATCAGGAATCATAATACTCCAAAACCTGTGGGAGAACACTTTAACCTGTCTGGTCAGTCAATGACAGACCTGCGGGTGGCTATTTTACAACAGAAAAACTTCAAAAACAGACTCCAACGAGAGACTGCTGAGCTGGAATTGATATGCAAACTAGATACAATCAACTCAGGGTTAAATAGGGATTGGGAATGGCTGAGCCATTACAAACATTGAATCTATCTCCCCTTGTAAGTATTCTCACACTTCTTATCAAACTGTCTGTACTGGGCTATCTTGATTATCACTTCAAAAGTTTTTTTTCTCTTACTTAATTGGCCTCTCAGAGTTGGTAAGACAACTCCCACCTGTTCATGCTCTCTGTATGTGTGTATATATATCTCCTCGATATATGTTCCATTCTATATGCATCCGAAGAAGTGGGTTGTAGCCCACGAAAGCTTATGCTCTAATAAATTTGTTAGTCTCTAAGGTGCCACAAGTACTCCTGTTCTTTCTATGGAGCCTAATCAGCTCTCTCTAAACAGGAGAGAGGGACAGGTCAAATAGTGCCTGTGACTCTTAGGCAGAGCCCACACCACCAAGCAAAACATCTGTGCACCCCCCCCCCCGCCCTCTCTTCACTGGGATCTGCCATCCAAACCCCTTGCTTAGCGAGTGCAGTTCAGTTGAGGGAGACCAGCGCTTAAGTTGTAATGAAAGCGGTGCCGGGGCTCAAGCAAGTTTGTTACTTTCATAACGGATGTGACAAACCCAGAGGTCCCGGGGCTGTGAACTGCCGAGCCTAGATATGCCGGGGCTCAGCCCTGGGAAAAATGAAGCACTGAGGGAGACCCCTTCATCCAGGCAGGCTAAGCACAGTTCTGCTGCCCTTTACTCAGACAATAAGGATAACAACATTATCCCCATAAAGTGATTTGTAGCCCAACACCTGATCACTGGGGCAGTGCGGCTCTGTCTGCCGGATACCTAGGCAGAGGAGGTGAGTTCATGTAACTACAGTCTGGTCCTGAAGCCTTTTGGGGAGAACTCATTCAGACCTTGCTTACAAATCATAATTTGGAATGATTAGGTAGGCCAATATAGCTGAAACAAACGTGCCGGCATTGTCAGAAATAACAGCTGTATGAGGAAGCTAGTCTTTGTTCAGACTTTTCAAACCCATGATGTTTTCTCAGGTACAACTATTTTCTCATACACTGTCTTTGCTTTTAAAGTGTGTGTTAATGTTTCAATTTCAATTCAAATTTCCAAACGACGACTAAATTGGCAACACTGCATGTAACTGGGAGGGAGTGTTGTGGAAATTCAGGGGAGGTGTACAACCTGCCCCCTCCCCCCCCCCCCCCCCCCCCCGTGGGGGTCTAGGGAAATCCCTGTCCCCTGCTGAGCGACAGGTCCCCCTCCACCTGACGGGAGGGCCCAATGGGGGGGTTCCATACTGCACAGGGGGAGGGTTCTCAGTGGTGGCAGATGACAGAACAAGGAGCAATGGTCTCAAGTTGCAGTGGGGGAGGTCTAGGTTGGATATTAGGAAACATTATTTCACTAGGGGGGTGGTGAAGCACTGGAACGGGTTCCCTAGGGAGGCGGTGGAATCTCCTTCCTTAGAGGTTTTTCAGGCCCGGCTTGACAAAGCCCTGGCTGGGATGATTTAGTTGGGATTGGTCCTGCTTTGAGCAGGGGGTTGGACTAGATACGTTCTGAGGTCCCTTCCAACCCTGATATTCTATGATTCTATTCTATGATCCAGGGCCCACGAACACAGGCTCTCAGGTCTCCCAGTGCCGGCCACTCATGCTGGAAGAAGGAGCCCAGGTGGAGTAGCCAGCACCTTCCACTGAGGCCAACTGCAGTGGATGCAAATTAGCTCATTTGGTGATTTGCATAAGGCCCTCTCTGCCGCCCAGTGCAATGCAGGGCAGGTCGGGTGGAAGGCTCAGGCCACGGCCAGCATGGCAGGAACTCTCTGGGGGATCACCAATCGAGGGCAGTTGGGCCCTGACTGGTTCCCTGGAGGCGCCCAGCCTGTGCACTGGGATGCCGAGAACGGAGGCAGATAGGGTGCCACAGGCAGGGCCCACAGCCGCACACGCACCAGGCCAGCGCACAGCAACATGAAACGGCTCGTCCCTCGCCGAGACGCGCTCTTGCAGCCCAGGGAAACGGAGCCGGGAATGGTATTTCTCAACAGATTTGCACCGCAGGGCAGAAATTGCTAGGAGGGTTCACCTGTGAATAGAAACACACGCACGCTGAGTCTTCCCCTCCTGCCGATACATATACACACTAGTACACCCTGCCATGCACGCACACACCTCCCCCCCACACCTGTACACCCGGAGCTGCACTCACCCCGAGACAGAGACACACACATGCACACACCCCTACCTGCATCTACCCTGACAGACCCACAAACACACAAGCTTACACTCCCCCCAAGCCAGACACACACCACACCTGCCAAGATACACCCGTGCAGTTGACACAAAACCACACAGCTACACACACACGTACAAATGCACACAAACCCATGCAGCACTGCGCGCGCATGTACACACACACACACACACACCCCCATGCAGCACTGCGCGCGTGCACACACACCCAGACCCACACCCATGCAGCACTGCGCGCGCGCACACACACACCCCTATGCAACACTGCGCACATACATACACCCAGAAGCAGCGAGCTGGGTTCAAAGCAGAGCCTCTAGCGCCGTAGTGGCGCTGGGCCGGATGAATGTTCCCAATGAAGCTCTCCCAGGAGCGCGGTTCCCCACTTGGGCCTGAAGGCGCCAGCTCCCGGAGGAGGGGGAGGCAGATGTTTTATCACGTTGCTCTCTCAACTTCTCCTGAAGACAGGGAGCCCCCAAGGGGGTGGGGGTGGGCGGATTAAAGACGATCACAACATCAATCACGCCAGATTGAATCGAGTGCGCAAAGCAGCCTCCACGCTCAGATCTGCGGGGCCGGGGCTGCGGCGTCAGGCGAGCAGCAGAGACGTTTAACCCTTTGACTGCTGCAGCTGCCAAAGCAGCTTCCATGGGGTCTTGACCACCCACGAGAATCAGGCCTCCGCCAAGCATCAGCCTCGAACCCCCACACCCCACACATACGACCCTGAGCAGCACCCAACATAACAGCTGTCCCCCTGCGGAGCCAGCAAAATCAGCAGCATCACATGGCTCCAGGCCCCCCTAGGGTCCCTCTGGGGGGCTCTGGGCACAGGCCCTGGTCCTGCAGGGGCGTGGGGGACCCGATCCCTCATGCTGATGGAGGCTGAGCATGGATCCCAGCGCTCTGGATCGTGGGGCTCTGGTAGCTGCAGTGTGGGGGGACTGGAGAGGCCAGGGCCTGTTCACTTTGGCCCCTGGGGGCTGGGAGTGGTGACCCTTTGCAAAGCCCCCGCTGCAAACCCACTCCCGCGAGCGGCCCCAGAGGCACGCAGACCGATGCTAGCTGCTGGAGTCCCAGCGAGGCAGCTTGTCTGCACTGAGGCTCTCGTGTCTGGTCTCCTCAAAGACGGGCCCTCGCCCTGGCTCGCTCTGCTCAGCAGGCTGGCTTTCCCCAGGGCCTGCGGCAGGGCAGCGTTGCTGAGCGAGAGGCAGAGACCCCAGCCCCTCGGCTACGTCCCACGAGGCCCGAGGCAGTAACTAGCATCCCTGGAGGGTGGGCGGAGTGGGCCGGGCAACGGGTGGCAGAGTGTCTGGCCTCGCTGCGCTGATCCGTGTTCTGAGGGGAACTCGCAGTCCTGGAGCACAGGGCTGCAATTCCCAGCAAAGGCAGGGGGGGCTGCTTTATCTGACACCCTCCTTGGGGTGGTTTTCCTGCATCCTGCTGAGCATGTCAGTGACACGTGTGTCGCTCCCCAGATGGAGGCTCCCCATGTTAATCTGCCAGCGAGACCCATTTCCGTAACCACGGAGCTCGAGCGAGGCTCCTGCACGGCCATGCCTGACTCCCCTGAGCACGGCCCCGGCTGCCCTCGGCAGTGCTGCCCCTACCCCGAGCGGGATCTGGCGCTGGTGTGGCAGTGCGGGGGATGCTGGCAGCGTGAAACCGGATCCGTTTCAAACCCTGAGTGAAAAGGAGTTTTATTTACTGCCCCCCGAAGCCCCCGCCCACTGCCTGGGCTTTAACAACAGCGTTTCCCTGGTATGGGAGCTATTTCTCTCTTCGTGCTGGGGAGAGCGCGACAGTGATTCAGCAAAGCCATTCAGCAAACCAGGCCCAGCAGAGCGGAGCGCTCCCCCCCGACCTCCGCCAGCCCGAGGAATCGCAGCCGGCTGCAGCGTTCAGACACATTCATTGCGGCCAGCTCCGGTCCTGCAAGGCCCCCGTTACCCTGGTGTCTGACCCCGAGACTCTTGCTGAGGATGTGTCTGCACCGAAGCCCTGCACCAATTTGCCCTTAAATTGGTTTTTAACCCTGCGTAAGTAAATCGGTGCCAACCCGAGCGGACACTCGCCTTTCAGGTGGAGAGTGGCATGTTTTGGGTTAGCTTCAATAGACTCAAGCTAAATGCACCTAACTTGCTCTTAAAGCAAACGAAGAGCGTCCACACGGGGGTGGCACTGGTTTAACAAAAGTCGTTTAAATTCCCAATGTGTGTTAAACTGGGGTGACTTCCTCCTCTCCCCAAGGGCTCTCCTCAGCATCTGTGCAGGAGGGCAAAGTGCTGAGCGTGGTGGCTGGACCAGCCATGTGTGGGGCGTGGGAGTGCTTCACTGCGCCCATGTGGCTCTGCAGGAACTGCTAAGGCCGTACCTTGCCTTTACGTGGGAGCAGCGTATGGCCCTTTCTAGGTGCGTTGAAAGACATGGCAAAAAGCTCATCCATCCAGATCCCTCCATGGCTCTCCGCAATGCAGCATCTACCAGCGCCTTCTGGAGGTGGCTGATTTCAGCCTCCCGCGAGCATTCCCCAGGTCCGGGAGCCACAACCCCACGGGGAGCCGGTGGGTGCGGATGAAGGCTGCAGGATCACCATAGCAGCAGCCAGGTGGAGATCTCTCTGTGGTAGAAGCACCGAGTCCGCCACTCCTGCTCAGGATGGGCGAGAGGGACCCCAGCCCTCACAGGCGACAGACTGCAGGGACGGGGCACTTGGACCTGGCTGTGGGCTCCTGCAGATCAGCTGCAAAGAGATGGAGAAGGCGAGGCACATGCCTGGCTACCTTGCACTCAGCATCGCGATACGCGAGCATGTACCTGGAGCTGACAGGCCTCATTGCAAACTGACTCTCCCAGCCATGCGGGTCTGGGATAAGCTGATGAAGGCAACCAACTTGTCGGAATGGCTAGGGAGTTGCCACAGCACCTCTCTATTGAGGCAATAAAATTTCCTCATTAGCTCAGCAAACATCCTGTCTAGCAGCTGGTATTGGCCGCGTGCCTCTTCCTGGAGCGGGCAGAGCGAAGACTGCCCAGGATGCCACAGCCACCCTGCTCCTTGGGGAGACCCACGCTTGCCAGGTGTTGCTGGAGGTGCCCGGAGAGTTGGTCTTGCTGGAGTTTAACTGGGACTAGCCAGAAGGGGAATTCCCGGTGCTTTCCAGCCCCTGCGCTCTGATCCTGCTCCCTGGGGGAGGGCTGAGGATTGTGCCTTTGAAATCCAGTGGCAGCAGCTCAGATTCCCAAGTGGAGAACCCAGCTGCGGAGGACGGGGTAGGTGCCCCTCAAGGGTGATGCAGCAGCCCAGCAGGAGCATCTGGAGAGCGTGGGCAGCCTCCAGGCCTCCTTCCAAGCTGGCGTCAGGGGAGGGCTGGAAAGGGCTATGTCGTCGGCTAACACAGCACGCTTAGAAGATGCCTGCAGCTCCCAGCAGAGCACCACCACCTCTCTGCTGACAGGCTCGCTAGAGCCCTCTGTCAGGAGTGGGATCCTGGGGGGATCCAGATCTGTTCAAGCCCCAGCTGCTCCAGGGCATCCCAGGCTGCCGTTGCTCAGTCCTGGGTGGCTGAAAGCCCTTGGCTCTCAGAAGATGGACTTTGACCACTAGGGGACATAACTTAGCCCATGCCCCAGCTCATGGTATTCTTCACCTGCCCCCCACCCTGCCATTCTGCAGGTGCCTCTCCCTGGCCCACCCCTTTCCGACACGCAGCCTGCATCATTCCTCGTTCAGGATCCTGACACAAGGAAGAAAGGAGAGCAGCAGAATACGGACCCTGGACTTCAGAAAAGCAGACTTTGACTCCCTCAGGGAACAGATGGGCAGGATCCCCTGGGAGAATAACACGAGGGGGAAAGGAGTCCAGGAGAGCTGGCTGTATTTTAAAGAATCCTTATTGCGGTTGCAGGAACAAACCATCCCGATGTGTAGAAAGAATAGTAAATATGTCAGGCGACCAGCTTGGCTTAACAGTGAAATCCTTGCTGATCTTAAACACAAAAAAGAAGCTTACAAGAAGTGGAAGATTGGACAAATGATCAGGGAGGAGTATAAAAATATCGCTCAGGCATGCAGGAGTGAAATCAGGAAGGCCAAATCACACTTGGAGTTGCAGCTAGCAAGAGATGTTAAGAGTAACAAGAAGGGTTTCTACAGGTATGTTAGCAACAAGAAGAAAGTCAAGGAAAGTGTGGGCCCCTTATTGAATGAGGGAGGCAACCTAGTGACCGAGGATGTGGAAAAAGCTAATGTACTCAATGATTTTTTTGCCTCTGTCTTCACGAACAAGGTCAGCTCCCAGACTGTTGCACTGGGCAGCACAATATGGGGAGAAGGTGACCAGCCCTATGTGGAGAAAGAAGTGGTTCGGGACTATTTAGAAAAACTGGACGAGCACAAGTCCATGGGGCCGGATGCGCTGCATCCGAGGGTGCTAAAGGAGTTGGCGGATGTGATTGCAGAGCCATTGGTCATTATCTTTGAAAACTCATGGCGATCGGGGGAGGTCCCGGATGACTGGAAAAAGGCTAATGTAGTGCCCATCTTTAAAAAAGGGAAGGAGGAGGATCCAGGGAACTACAGGCCAGCCAGCCTCACCTCAGTCCCTGGAAAAATTATGGAGCAGGTCCTCAAGGAATCAATTCTGAAGCACTTAGAGGAGAGGAAAGTGATCAGGAACAGTCAGCATGGATTCACCAAGGGCAAGTCATGCCTGACTAACCTAATTGCCTTCTATGAGGAGATAACTGGGTCTGTGGATGAGGGGAAAGCAGTGGATGTGTTATTCCTTGACTTTAGCAAAGCTTTTGATACAGTCTCCCACAGTATTCTTGCCACCAAGTTAAAGAAGGATGGGGTGGATGAATGGACTATAAGGTGGATAGAAAGCTGGCTAGATCGTCGGGCTCAACGGGTAGTGATCAACGGCTCCATGTCTAGTTGGCAGCCGCTTTCAAGTGGAGTACCTCAGGGGTCGGTCCTGGGGCCAGTTTTGTTCAATATCTTCATTAATGATCTGGAGGATGGCGTGGACTGCACTCTCAGCAAGTTTGCAGATGACACTAAACTGGGAGGAGTGGTAGATACGCTGGATGGTAGGGACAGGATACAGAGGGACCTAGACAAATTAGAGGATTGGGCCAAAAGAAACCTGATGAGGTTCAACAAGGACAAGTGCAGAGTCCTGCACTTAGGACGGAAGAATCCCATGCACTGTTACAGACTAGGGACTGAATGGCTAGGAAGCAGTTCTGCAGAAAAGGACCTAGGGGTTACAGTGGACGAGAAGCTGGATATGGGTCGACAGTGTGCCCTTGTTGCCAAGAAGGCTAATGGCAGTTTGGGCTGTATAAGTAGGGGCATTGCCAGCAGATCGAGGGACGTGATCGTTCCCCTCTATTCGACATTGGTGAGGCCTCATCTGGAGTACTGTGTCCAGTTTTGGGCCCCACACTACAAGAAGGATGTGGAAAAATTGGAAAGAGTCCAGCGGAGGGCAACAAAAATGATTAGGGGGCTGGAGCACATGACTTACGAGGAGAGGCTGAGGGAACTGGGATTGTTGAGTCTGCAGAAGAGAAGAATGAGGGGGGATTTGATAGCTGCTTTCAACTACCTGAAAGGGGGTTCCAAAGAGGATGGATCTAGACTGTTCTCAGTGGTACCAGATGACAGAACAAGGAGTAATGGTCTCAAGTTGTAGTTGGGGAGGTTTAGGTTGGATATTAGGAAAAACTTTTTCACTAGGAGGGTGGTGAAGCACTGGAATGGGTTACCCAGGGAGGTGGTGGAATCTCCTTCCTTAGAGGTTTTTAAGATCAGGCTTGACAAAGCCCTGGCTGGGATGATTTAGTTGGGAATTGGTCCTGCTTTGAGCAGGGGGTTCGACTGGATGACCTCCTGAGGTCCCTTCCAACCCTGAGATTCTATGATTCTTATTCCCCATGCCCCTCCAGCATGCCTCATGCCCCTCCATCATCCCCATCCCCTGCCATCATCCCCCATCCTCCCATCCCCCTCCATCGTACCCCATCCTTCCATCCCCCTCCATCATCCCATCCCCCTCCATCGTCCCCCATCCCCCTCCATCGTCCCCCTCCATCATCCCATCCCCCTCCATCGTCCCCCATCCTCCCAT
>NW_020664791.1:509830-511230 GCF_002925995.2 Terrapene triunguis | reverse complement strand
TCCCCCTCCATCATCCCATCCCCCTCCATCGTCCCCCATCCTCCCATCCCCCTCCATCATCCCCCATCCTCCCATCCCCCTCCATCATCCCCCATGTTTCCCACGCCCGCATTCCCTTGTGGGAAGGAATGAGATTCTGCAGGGCTGAGGCAGGAACCCCTTGGCCAAGCCAGACAGCCGGGGACTGGCCCCAGCAGAGCGCCCACTGGGCATGCCAGGAGCATGCTGCTGTCCTGAGTCAGCGGGCCCTGCAGCCCAGCATGTCCCCAGCTCAGGGCTCACCAGGACACAGTGGGTGAAAGGCTCAGTGCTCATGCAGCGGGAGCCAGACCCTGTTTCTCCAGGTCCCATTTGTCAGGGTTGGGATGGCCATGAGAGGCAGCCAAGCAATGGCGGGGGGGGGGGGGGGGGAGGAGGGGGAGGGGGCCCTCCCCCTTGTGCCAGGAGTCCGCCCTTTGCCCGCGTGGCCTGATGCAGGCAACCTGACCCATGGAACAGGAACCGGCCTGTCTGCAGCCCCCCAGCCTTCACCATGGCGACCATGGGTCCAGCATGCAGCAGCTACTTGGGCTGCGATGCAGCGCTGCAGGCGAGGCTACGCAGTGAACCCAGCACCCAGTACAGCCACCTCCCCCTTGCTGTCTCTCACCTGGGCCCTCCTGCCTTATCCCTGCTCCTCCAGTTCAGAGCAGGAGAACCCTTCCCCTTCTCAGGGCCCCGAAGCGAGGGCCGGGCCCCAGGGGGGCTGCCAGAGCAGGAGGCAGGGCGGCTCTGGCGTCTTTTAGCCCTCGCATTTGCAGCTCCATTCAGCCTTGGATTAGGCTGGCTGCTCAGAGCACTGCCCCACAGTGGCTGGGGCTGGCCAGGGTCCCCCAGCCGCTCCTGCCTTTGGGGCGCCTATGGAGGGGCCAGAGTGAATCCCCCTTGGGGGTGCAGCTCTCCCCGCCTGTGCCAGGGGGTGGATCGGAGTTCCTGTGCAATGCCATGGGGTTGCCCAGAGGTGGGCAGAGAGGGCCCCTCGCAGCAGTGCTGGCACCGAGCAGAGGGCACCCCCTGCCGCGAGCGTGTTAACAAGCTAGGGCCTGTGCAGTGCAGTGAACCATACCTGGGAGATAAACACTGTCATGATTGCTTGTTCCCGTGCTCCCTGGGCCTTAACCACCTGCGGGTACGTTAGCATCAGCTGCCGGGGGAGCCCTTCACCCCGCCTGGGGAGCCTGCCTCAGGCCGGCCCTGCCAGTGAGGGCGCGGGTAGCGCCTTGCCCATGGCAGGACATCCTGCTGCTGCTCTTTGTAGCAGGGCTGAGACCCTGCGGGCAGGGAGGAGCCCAGTGCAGCAGGGGGTGGAGGGGAAGCTCTCCAGGTGAGCGTGGGGGAGATCGCAGGAGCTGGTGGATGTT
>NW_020664791.1:504468-509820 GCF_002925995.2 Terrapene triunguis | reverse complement strand
ATCTGCTCCAGGTCCTTCTCCTCTGCAGGGCAGCAGCTGGCAGGAGTGCCTGGGAGCATGGGCCTCCTCCCCTCACCCCAGGAGCCGGTCTGAGCCAGCCCCGCAGGCCCTAAGGCAGCTCCTGGTAGCTGAGGCTCCTCACTCAAGCCAGGCAGGGCCCGCTCACGCCCTGAAACAGGCCCCACCTCCGCACGTAGCTCCCTGCCCATCAGTGCATCCCCCAGGCCTTGCTCCCCACCTACCCCTGCCCAGGGCTGTGCGACTCCCTGCTGACAGCACCTGCACCACGAGGCCCTACTCAGCCCCGAGAACGGGACTGTGACCCCAGGAGCCTCCCAGCAGCCCTGGGCCTCTTTCCCAAGGGCACTGCTCTGCGGCAGAGCTGACGTGACAGGAGGCAGGTGCCGCAGGACCAGTTCCTCCCGCCAGCTCTGCCGCAGCCTCCCGTCCCGTGGCACGTCTCCCACCCCCGCAGCCGAGCAGCCAGCTCTGGGCAACCTGCACAGCAGGGTGAGGAGCGGAGCCCGGGTCCTTTCTGGCTTCTTTATAAAGGGACCTGGGAGCTTTGTTCTGAATCACAGGCCTCTGCCCACCTCCGCCAACCAGGTCGGTCTGGTCCTGCTGGAGGGCTGACTGCAGTACCTCTCCCCCCCGTGAGCTTTAGACTCTGTGCCCAAGAGGCCCCCCCCCACCTGCCCACATTTTAACGCTCTTGGCTCTCCGCTGGCCATGCTGCGCCTGCTCTCCAGTCGCCGCAGAGCCCTGCAGGGAAACCGCCCGCTGGGACAAACCCTCGCAGCCTCTGTTCTGCCCCAGGCAGAGGAAAAGGGCCCGGGCTCCCGGCATGTTTAACTCTGGAGTCACCAGAGCACGGGACACCGCTGAGCCCTTAGACCGCTCCAACCTGGGGCCAGGATAGGAATAACGGCACCTTTTGCGCCCCTTGGCCCAGTCTGAGAGCAACCCGAATTCCTTCCTGGAACAAACGTGATGGCCTCACCGTAGGGCCCAATCCTGCTCCCGCGGCGTCACGGGGAGTCCTGCGCACCAGGGGCAGAGGATCCAGCCCTTTAACGAGCATGTCCCCGCTAGCGAGCGACCTGGTGCCAGGACTGTGGTTCAGCCCCAGGCCCAGCCCCACGCTAACACACACAGGCAGGCCCAGTGACCCATAGCGTCAGGGGACAGGCAGCCAGCACAGGCGCACACACCAAAACACAATAATGCGTGCGCGTGCACACACAGGGACACAGTCACGTGCACCCAGCTACGTACACAGTGCTACATGCGTGGGTGAACCGCACGCCAAAGGCACACAGGTGCACCCGGACCCACGCAGTGTTTGGGCAGCAAATTCCTCACTTCTCCCCACGCCCCATGGCTAGCTCCCCGCTCCCCCTTCCCGCAGGAAGCTCATTCCACCAGCTGGGCGCTGAGTTTCTCTCCGGACAATGGGGAAGCCGAGATGGGACTGTAACCAGATCAGAGGATAAATTAAGCCGCACAAGTTTCCATTCTCCGCACCTCAAACCCAAGCTGAGCCCCTCCCCCCTCGGCCTGGAGCCCACCTCCCCACTCAGACCCCAACGTTCTCCATTCGGGCTAGGGACACCCCTCCATACTCCCCATCCAGTCAGCCCCCAAATGCCCATGTCCCCTTTCCCTCTCCCCCCTCACACAACCCCCGCCCCTTTCCCAGGCACTGAATACCCCCCGTTCAGCCCCAGAGCTTCCCTATGGAGCTAAATTCCCCTCCCCATGCTGGCCCGGGGTGTGCACTCAGGACTTTTCCAGGGGGAAAGCAGACAGACGTGTTTCCCCTCCGCTGTCGAAGGCCTGGGGCTCCCCCCGCGTGGTTATTCGCCTGGCATTGAGCTCCGGCGGCGCGAGGTACCAGCACAAATCACCTACGGGGAGCCGAGTGGAAAACATTATTCATGAGCCTGACATTCGGCATGAAAACCGGTCTCCTGCGGCGGGAGGGGGGCGGGTGGAGCAGGGTGCCAAAACTAGCACTGGGGAGCCATACAGCTACCCCGGCCAAGGGGAGGGGGAAGGGAGCCTCCCTGGGGCGGGTGAGTAACCCAGTCCAGCTCCAGGAGGAGTGAATCACCCGGCAAAACAAACAGTCCTGGAGTCCGACTGGCCCCAGGTCACCCCCCCCCCCCCCACACACGCCTCCCAAATCGGACCCGTTTACAAAACGGCCGCCTACTGCTCATTGGCTGGCAGCTGCAGCCTCTCCCGGGGGACACATGCTTCCAGAACCCAGCAAGGAGCCGCAGGGCCAGGCCGGTGAAGGAGTTGCTGCCGAGGGGGCCGCCATGGGCCCTGCCTTTCACCCAGGGGAGCTGGCCGGGCAGTAGCGATGGCAAAGCAGAGGACCGGGGTGGGGGGAGCTGTGGTCCATACAGGAAGGGAGCCTGGGGCTTTCCTCTGAGCAAGTATAACAGACAGCTGGTGTGTAAGCCACACGGCCAGCCTCCGAGGAGAGCTGTGCTAGGACACTCTGGGGCTAGTGCTGGCCAGGGCAAAGGGTGCAAGGATTGAGCTGTGTGGGGAGCCCAGAACTAGACTAGGAGGCGGGTGGGCTGCAGGTCAGAGCAGCAGTGGAGCTGTGGGGGGCTCAGGAGTGGGACAGAAGGGGAGCTGCAGTGTAGGGTCAGGCTGTGTGTGCCCACACTCACCCCACTCACCCGCACCACTGTCCCCTCTGGCACAAGCGATGCTCCCCTCTGCAGCTCACCACCCCCTGCCACTCGTCCAGGGGACAGAGCTGAGGGCGGCCCGGCCCATCGTCCTGACCCCCGCACCCCTGGAGTCCCTCTGCTAACTACCAGCCCCACTTCTAGCGCTCGGCTAGCACAGCCCGGCCCCCGATCTCTTCACCAGCCCGGTTCCATTCGGGTCAGGGGGGTCACCCCCAGCCCTCAACCCCCCCAAACAGCGCGAGGCTCAGTTGAAGTAACACATCAGGGTTTATTGTTTCCATTCCTTGCAGCTAATGATTAAAAAAAGTTCTAAAATAAATTACAGAATTAAATAACCTCAGGTTGGATTATTCCCCCCCCACCCCCAAACCAAGGGTTAAACCAGTCACTGGGTTTGGCAATAGCAACAAAACAAAACAAAACACTCTAGGAAAAGCAGCTACCGGTTTAGCAGGTATCCCGGGCCAAAACCCTCTGCCAGGGAGCTCCCTTCGGGTCCCTCGGCTCTAGTACCCACATGCCAGGGTGCATTCGCCCCCTCACAGTTCAACCTCCTCTTTTCCGCCGTTCAGCTCTGCGTGAGCTCCGTGCTGTTGGCCTGCCCTGTCCCCCCAAACAGTTGGGCATGCACTCAGCAGGCACCTTCTCTTCCCTCCTAGTCCCTTACCCGTGAGAGATTCTCTGTGCTGCGTCCGCAGTCAAAGGGAGACCCCCTTCTAGACGTGCGTGGGATGGTCCAGGTAAGGGTCTGTTTTGGTCATGTGTAACGTGACCGTAGGGGCTTTGTAATGGCAATGCGCCCCAGTGCAAGTGACCCCGCTGCAAGGCTTCCCCCTAGTCCTCATGCCCAGTTTTCTGTTGCACAGGCTCTGCCAGGTCTGGAGCGTCTTGGAGCTCCACACCCACACGCCACTGGTGATGCCCACCACCAGCGACATGAAAATCTTTAGCATAAAGACAGCCACGGTGGGTACCGAGGCTTCCAAAGAGCAGTGGGTGCTGCGCCTGCCGGGGAAGGCCATGCAGCCGTGCTCCAACGCCCTGAGGTTCCAGTAATCCATATTGAGCCGCTCGTAGAAGTAGCAGACGATGACGCATGTGGCCGGGACGGTGTAGAGGATGGAGAAGACCCCAATCTTCACCATCAGCTTCTCCAGCTTCTCTGTGTTGGTGCCTCCCGTCTTCATGATCTTCCGGATGTGGAAGAGGGCGACGAAGCCCGTGAGGATGAAGGAGGTACCGATCACCAGGTAGCAGGACAGCGGGATGAGCACGAACCCCGTCAAGGCACCGACGTCCATGCTTCCCACGTAACAGAGCCCGGTGAGCTCATCTCCTGCCACCTTTCGCATGGTGAGGATGACAATGGTCTTCATGGCTGGGATGCCCCACGCGGCCATGTGGAAGTAGCTGCTGTGGGCTTCGATGGCCTCATGTCCCCATTTCTTCCCAGCTGCTAGGAACCAGGTCAAGGTCAGGATGACCCACCAGAGCGAACTGGCCATGCCGAAGTAGTAGAGGATGAGAAAGACGATGGTGCAGCCGGTGCTTTCTAGCCCCTCCTGAATGATGTACAGCTCCCCGTTCTCCCGGTCACAGGCTATGTTCTCAGCCCCAGCCACTGAGCGAATGATGAAGGCCACCGAGTAGACGTTGTAGCACATGGAGAGGAAGATGATGGGTCTCTCTGGGTATTGGAACCGGTGCGGGTCCAGCAGGAAGGTGAGCACCGTAAAGGCCGTGGAGACGAAACACAGCGTTGACCAAACTGCCATCCATATGAAGGCAAAATCTTTGTCCTCCCGGGACCAGTACACATCCACCCCAGGGGAGCATTTGGGGGCACAGGAGAGGCTCTTCTCCACGTACTGGAACTTCTCGGGGTTTTCACATGACCCCAAGCTGTTCGGTCCCCTGCCCTCTCCAGTCCCCGAGGGCCTGGGGCGCGGCGCCACCGGGAGCATGCCCTGTCCCTTCGGAGCGTCCCCAGGGGTGGCGTTCTCGGGCGCCTCCATGCACAGGGCATTGGGATCGTTCTTGGTGGGCAGCTTGCTGCAGTCCAGGGACTCCGGCCAGCCAAAGTTGAACTGCTCCATGATAGGGGCGCACTTGTGCCGGGCCTGCTCACACATGGGCTTGCAGGCCGGGATGCTGGTGCTCACCTGGTCCGTGCACATGGGGGCGTAGAGGGAGCAGAGGAAGAAGCGCAGGTGGACATGGCAGCCGTACTCCACCAGGGGGGCAAACTCGTGCAGCTTGATGGCCGCCTCCCGCTGGTTCTCGTGCCCCATGTAGTTGGGCATGCGGGTCATGTTGTAACCGATGCCCTGGCACATGGGGATCTCGATGGGCTGGCATCTGGCCTCGCGGCCCCGCTCGATGTCGTAGGAGCCGATCTCCAAGCTAGAGGCCACCACCAGCTGGCACAGGAAGGACACGCTGATTTTCAGGCGCAGGGCTGCCATGGCCGGCTCCTGGCACGTCCCGGGCACCCCGCTACCGCCAGGGCTGGGTGCTGCCAGGGCGCTACGGAAACGCCCCCATCTGGCCCCAGGCACGGAGAGCACCAGCCAGGCAACCCCCTGGGCGCGCCGCCTCGCTAGCCCCGGGCTGGGCAGCGCCCCCCGGCCAGCCCCATGGC
>NW_020664791.1:475012-499468 GCF_002925995.2 Terrapene triunguis | reverse complement strand
TGCACCCCCCCTTACACCCACCCCTGCCCCATCTATAACCTGGTAACAGCTGAGGGCTACCCAGAGGGGCATCACCTGGTGAGTGAAAGGGACCCACCTCTGAACCCCATCGCCAGCCATGGTGCTGGCAGTGATTTCCAGGGGGCCCTGGCTGAGATGATGGAAAATCCCATGCTCAAAAAGCAGGCCCTGTCCCCTGGTAAACAGGGCGGGGTGGGGGCAGGGGACATGTTTAATTCATTAGGGAAGGTTTGTAAAGTGCTTTGAAGATGAAGCGTGCAGGATGATTATGTATGTGGCACACGCGGCCAAGAGAGAGGGGGCTCCTGGGGTGCTGGGATTCCATCCTCCAGAGCGTGCAATAAACCGAATATTGAACGGGCAGTCTGTCGTTAAAAGTGCCCCGTTCTCCTCCTCGCACATGTTCCTGCGCTTCCCCCCGGGGCCGCCGGGATTGATGGGAACGGGGGAACGGTCCTGGGCACCCAACCACGTCTCTCTGCTCCCAGGGTCTCTGAGAGACCTGCGGGGGACGTCCAGCCACTGCCCAGCAGAGCCGTCTGCCAGACT
Source organism: Terrapene triunguis (assembly GCF_002925995.2). Lineage (NCBI taxonomy): Eukaryota > Metazoa > Chordata > Testudines > Emydidae > Terrapene > Terrapene triunguis. The sequence continues at coordinate 498,898 of NW_020664791.1, read as the reverse complement.
CCCCGGGGGGAGGAACTTTTGAGCTGTTCAGTCTGTGTTGCCAGTTCAGCGCTGGTGGGTGAAAGGCGCTGGGCTGAGAGCTGGGGACCAAAGTCCCGTTGATGTGTACAGCAGCAGGACAGCTTCCTACCTGCACACCCAGCAGGGCTCTCCCATGTGCGTGGGCGAAGGTTGGCCCCGCTGGAGAGCAGGGGATCAGTAACCCCACCCCCAGAGTGCTGTCCCCGCAGGGCCAGGGCACCAGCTGGCAGCCCCACACAGTGACTCAGCCGGGGACGGGCCCTAGATTCAGCTAGCCATTGTCATGGGTTGCAGGGCAGTCCGTCTCCCACCTTGCTTTGGGCCCATTAGGGTTGTATTTGGCACAAGGGGAGAAATGCCAGAGGCTCCGTGGAGTCCAGTAGGGACTTGGCTATTGTTAATCGATTTTATGTACCAGGTGCTCAGATACTACCAGGATGGGCGGCCAGAGAAAACCGAGAGAGAGAGACGGTATTTGGTGAGGCTTTAATTGCCGTTCGTTATTGTTAATTATCGTGGTGAGTGGGAGAGGATGCTTTATAAATGACTTTATTTTGGGGCAGTTGGAATGATCAGGTAGGGTGACCAGATGTCCCGATTTTATAGGGACAGTCCCGATTTTGGGGTCTTTTTCTTATATAGGTTCCTATTACCCCCAACCCCCGTCCCGATTTTTCACTTTTGCTGTCTGGTCACCCTATGATCAGGTGTACTGGACACAAATCTGGGAGCTGGGAACGCCTGGCTTCTAAGCCCAGTCTCACGCTGACTCGCTGGGTTCCTGACGTGCACGCTCAGCTTAAAGCATTGAAACCAACCCACCGATTTCCAGGGGGCAACTCAGATACTTAGAGCTGAGCCGACGCTTCCGTGCTTTGCTGGGCTGGGGCCGTGAGCTGTCACCAGCTGAGCACCTAAAGACCGAAGCTCCATAATTTGGGGCCGCTCTTGAAAGCGAAGGTTTTAGCCTCGCCAGGTCTCGGTTTCCCCATCTGTGACTTGGGGATAATGCGCCTCTGGCTCAGATGGCAGTGAGCGTGTTCGTACAGCGCTTCACAGACGCAAAGTGCCAGCGTTTCATTTGTACCTGGTACCTCTAGGCTTGGCAGTTCGTAGCCCCGGCGCCTTTCATTACAAATTAAGCACTGGAAAGTGCTACATCAGCATCGGCACTAATTAGTATTATTAGCGCCTCTTGATCAAAGCTGAGAACTGGAAAATTCACTTATCTCAGCAGCAAAAGCCAGTGAGTGTTAAGTGACTCTCCAAAACATGTGCAGGCCACACCCAAGCCGCCCAGCACAGAGCACCATTGTGCGTGCGAAGGCAGCTCCTCTTTCCGTTCCCTTCATTTCTTCCCTTGTCCCCCGAGGGAGAAGAGATTTTGATGACAGGGCAACTGACAGTTTAATTAAAACCGCACTTTACACGCAGGTAGCGTATTTGTGAACCAAGTGGGAGAGCGGCAGAGAAAGCAGCAGTGGGAGCTGGCAGGAGAGCTGGTGAATTTCCAGGGGGTCAGGTTAACAAAAACTGCTCCTGTCTTTCCAGAGAGGTGCCCGCTGCTCCGGGCACTGCCCCCTCAGGGCTGTCCCCAGGAGGGGACGTGGATGGGGCGGGCTCAGGTACTGCACAGGAAGGCAGTTGGAGAGCAGCCCCAAGCCCATTAGGGGAGAGGAGCAGACAGATGGATGGGGAAGGGGAAGGGTCATTTCTGTGTCCAGACTTTTAGCAGAGCCTTGACCTAGCTGCCTCGTGCCTGCAATGAATTGCTGGTGAAACTGGCAGGACACAGACACCTCCCTGCCCGTTTGTATCCACAGACCAGGTGTGGGGGGCAGCTAGGTGGCAGCAGCTGCTCCCCATGGGCGGTGGGTCTCATAGGCCAGGGCAGGCTAAGCGCCCCAAGGCCCTGCCCTCTCTCAGCTCCAGCCAGGGGCCCTGAACTTGGGCTGGCTGCTGGCCAGGGTGGCCCAGAGCAGCACTGGGGGTGGGGGGAGGGCTAGCACTCAGGGCTCCAGCGGGCAGGGGGACGAGGCCTCGGGTAGAAGGGGCGGGGGGCAGGCTAACCTCCCCGAAGGGGGGGTTCACCCATCGCCCAAACTGCTGCCCCAGAATGTGGTAATCACGGGAAGCCGGGCTCACAAAGGCAAGGGTGGGAGAGGGCTCCCCAAACATCAGCTGCACGTTTGGCACAAACCCTCGTTAGCACATACGGCCTCATTAGCACAGGTGGAGAACCCCATCTGTGCATGTGCAAAGAGGACAGTGCACGTTGGCCCAGTGCAAGCCCAGCAGTGCTAGTACAGGACACAGGGCCTGAAAATGCACCCCTCCCTTTCCGGTTTCCCAGCCCCGTTGCATTGCAAAGACGCAAAATCTCTTCTCCTCCCTGAGGACTGAAAAGCCGGGTGCGGATGCGGAGGGCCTGGCTCCCTTGGCGCTGCCATCCAGTAGCAGCGCCCCCGGGGCACGGAGCTTCCGCAGCAGGAACAAGTCGGAGCGAGGCTTGGAAACAAGCGTTTATCTCCAGTGAGGAGCACGAGGCCGCAAGACAGAGACAGCTGCAGCTGGCTCCAGTGGCAGAGGGAAACAACCTCCGGCTCAGCCCCCGGCTCCTCCGGAGCAGGCTGGGGGCTTGGAGGAGGGTGCGACAGCTGTCTGTGCAGGGGGCTGCCGATCGGGCTGGGATGGGGTTTACGGCCAGGGCTGAGTCTCTCCCTTGGCATCCACCCGCTCGCTGACAGCGCCAAGCGGCTGGCATCAAAGGGAGCGAACCCTGCTGGCTTTCCTCTGCCTCGCAGGCAGGGGCATGAGATGCCACCTGCTGCCCATGTGCCACCTAGCTGCAGGTCGCCCCACACCATGCCCACTGCCAAAGCACGGAGACAAACCAGCCCCCTCCCCTGGCAGATTGTCCAGCAGGGCAGGGACCCTCACGGGCTCTGGTTATGGCACCAACACAAGGGAAAAGAGAGATGCAGCTTGTCCTTGCTGTTCCCACTTCAGGGCTACTGCTTGGCCCGGACACTCCTGTGCCAGGTACCTCCCTGGCCTGGTATTAGGAGCTCACACGTGATCTGATCTCTAGGTGGGTCTGGGGAGCCCACTGGCTCCCCAGAGGTCATCATCAAAGCTGAGCGAAATCTTTCGGCTGACATTTCTTTTTGGTGGAGGATGCAGATTCGGTGACCCCGCAAGGTTTGGTGAATTCACGTGGGTTTTGCCAGCTTGTTAATTTAAGAAACAAACACACAAAAAATTCCAAAAATTCAAAAAATTTATTTTGGGGGGGGTCCAATTTCAAAAGCATTGTATGTAAAAACACTCAACATTGAACTGAAATGTTTGATTTGAAATGAATTTCTTTTCCAATTTTTCGATTGGCCACAAAATTCAAAACATTTAGTTTTTGGTTTGATGTAAAACTCCCCTCCCCCCCCGGTTTTTTGGAATGGCCCACAGACTGAAACATCCGTCATTCGCTCGGCTCTAGTTGCCATGTCACCTCCATCCTAAGTCACCTCTAAACACGGAAACAGCAGCTGAGTGTCACGTAAATGGGCATTGTGCAAATTACACTCCTGACTCTATGTTCCCAACCCACATGGGGAGCAATAACAGACCCTTCCAGCAGCCTCTGGTGGGTGCTCCCCCTATCCCCTTGAACCCCAGTTACATGTCCACACACACCCCAAACTCCAGGCACACATACAACTGAGAAAGAAGACCACAGTATTTTTTTTTAACTGGCTTAGAGGGGAAGTGAAAGCAACTATTTTTTAAAAGCGTGTGTAACAAATGGATGAGAGAGAAAGATGATAGCAATGAATATAAATAAGAAGCTAGGAATAATAGAAAATTGATAAGGGAAGCAAAAGGACACAAGGCAAACTCTATGATCAGCAAAGTTAAGGACAATAAGAAGGAGTCTTTAAAAGTGTATTAGGAGCAAAATGAATCCTAACAATGGTATTGGTCTATTACTAAATGGAAAGGACAGAATAGGCAGCAGCATTCAATAAATAGTCTGTTCTGTATTTGGAAAAAAGTCAGATGCTGTATTCATATCATATGATATTGATGAAATACTTTCCATCCCAACAGTAACTAAGGAGGACGTTAAATCAGCACGTCTGAGTAACTTGCATCCAAGAGCTTTAAAACAGCTGGCCGAGGAGCTCTCTGGACCATTAATTTTGATTTTCAATAACTCTTGGAACACGGGGGAAGATCCAGAGGACTGGAAGAAAATCAATGTTGTGCCAATACTTTAAAAAGGTGAACGGGATGACCCAGATAATTATGGGCTGTCGGCCTGACAGCGATCCTGGACAGACTAAGGGAACAGCTGACACAGGACTGGATCAATAGAGAGTTAGAAGAGGATAATATAATTCATGTCAATGCGCGTATATTTCTGGAAAATAGAGCTTGTCAAATTGACTCGATAACTTTTCTTGGTGAGATTACTGGTAAAGTTTGGCTGGTAAAAGGAGCAAGTTGATGGAATACCAGAAACGTCTATGGGGTGTTGGGCTTGGTACCACGTGGCATTTTGATTAGCCGTGTTTATTACGGTAGCGCCTAAGGACCTACCACGGACGGGCCCATTGAGTGAGACAAGACACAAACACAGAGCAGCAGACGGTCCCTGCCCCGAACAGCTGACAATCAAAAGAGACAAGACAGACAAAGGGCGGGAGAATCTTCGACTCATAGAACTGCAGGGCTGGCAGGGACCTCGAGATGTTGCCCAGCGCCCTGAGCTGAGGCAGGACCAAGTAAACCTGACAGCTGGTTGTGCAGCCTGGTCTTGGAAACCGCCAGTGACAGGGATTCCACAACCGCCCCTGGACGCCAGTTCCTGTACGTAACTGTCCTGATAGAAAGTTTTTCCTAATATGGAACCGAAATCTCCCCGGCTGCAGATTAAGCCCATTGTTCTTGTGCTCCCTTCAGTGGACATGGAGAACAAGCGATGCCCATTTCCTTACAACAGCTGTTATCAGCACAGGGGCCGCCTTTCCAAAGTGCCGGGGGAGCTCGACCCCGGCTCTCCCCAGGCCCCGCCCCAACTCTACCCCTTCCCCCAAGGCTCCTCCCCCACCCCGCCTCTTCCTGCCCCCGCTCCATCCCTGTCCCACTTCTTCCCACCCAATTCCGCCCCCTCCCCCGTGTGCGTGCTGCATCCCCGCTCCTCCCCAGAGCCTCCTGAATGCCACAAAACAGCTGATTGTGGTGGGCGGGAGGCGTGGGGAAGGAGGAGGAGGAGGAGGTGCTGTTTGGCAGGGCCTGCTGGTGGGCGGGAGGCGCTGGGGGTGTGGGGGGGAGCTGATAGGGGGGCTGCTGGTGGGTGCTCAGCACCCACCATTCTTTTCCCATGGGTGCTCCAGCCCCAAAACACCTATGGAGTCGGCGCCTATGGTTATCGGGCTTCTTTTTTCATGACTAAACATGCCCCGGTTTTTTAACCTTAGGTCAGATTCTCTAAATGTTTTATAATTATTATTACTCTATTTGGGACTCTCTCCAATTTGTTCAGATTGTTCTTAATTGTGACGTCCGAAACTGGACCCAGAACTCCAGCTGAGGCCTCACCAGAGCTGAGCAGAGCAGGACAATTATCTCTTGTGTCTTCCATACAGCACTCCTGTTCATACACCCCAGAACGAGATGAGACTTTTTTGCAATTACATCACATTGTTGGCACATGCTCAGTCCGTGATCCACTCTAACCCTCGGACCCTTTTCAGCAGCACTGCCACCTAGCCAGTTATTCCCCAATTGGGAGTTGTGCATTTGATTTTCCCTTCCTAAATGTAGCTCTTTGCACTTGTCTTTACTGAATTTCATCTTGCTGATTTCAGGCCAATTCTCCTATTTGTCAAAATCATTTTGATTTCTGATCCTGTCCCCCCAAAGTGCTTGCAACCCCTCCCAACATGGGGTCAGCCGCAAATTGTCTCGCAGCCTCTCCAGCCATTATCCACGTGGTTGGTGAGAAGGGAGAGAACGCACCATCAGAGGGCGCAGTGTGATGGCAGCCAATAACACGCTGTTTATTTCCTATGATTTTTTGGGGGTGGGCTCAGTTAGGAGGTGTTCGGGGACGTGCCTGCCTTGTAGCGCCTCCTGCTGGCCGAGTGTGGCTTTGCAGTGTCCTGTGTCAGTCCCCTTCTCTCGGGACTCCTTAGGGCTGGCTAACGCCATCCCTGCCTGGGCTGGTGCAATCGCATCGTTCAAATAGGTATGTAAAGTACTAAATGGTAATCCGGTAAGCATTAGTCTTACCGGTTAACCGACCCTAACCACTAGCCCCCAGCCAGCTGGCCAACCCCAGAGGCCCCAACCCCTCTCCCTTTAATTTGTTAACCGTTTAAATTACATACTTTTAATCGTTTAACCTTCTAAACAGATATTTATATCCCTAAGTTCAAAGCAACCCCCACAGTCCCCAGGCAAAGTCCATCACAACAGCCCCAGCTCAACTCTGGCATTTTCAGCCAGTGCTGGAGCAGTTAGAATATCAGGGTTGGAAGGGACATCTAGTCCAACCCCCTGCTCAAAGCAGGACCAATCCCCAGATAGATGTTTGCCCCAGTTCCCTAAATAGCCCCCTCAAGGATTGAGCTTACAATCCTGGATTTAGTAGGCCAATGCACAAACCACTGAGCTATCTCTCCCCCTTTGCTCTTTGCCAAGTACCCAGGCCCAGCCCTTCCTGCCTGGAGCTCAGCCTTCTTCTCTCTGGCTCAGAGAGGTCAGCAGGCAACCCCCTGGGCTGCTCCCCTGGTTCCTCAGGGTGTCCTGCTCGCTGCAGCCTCTGCCACAGCTTCCAGCAGCGCTCTTACATCCCTGGGTTGAGAGAGGTCAGTGGGTAGCCCGCGTGCCCTGCTGATGTCTCCCCCTTCCTAAGGCCCCGGTACCTTCCCTTAAGCCCAGCTGAGCAGCAGGCAATCAGTCACAGGTGCACTGGACTCCCCCACTCACTCTTAAAGGGGCCAGTCACCCTGTGACATAGGAGATGAGCTATATGGAAAGAAACGTGAAGGGAAAGGGGACATTGAAAGGACCGGGGATAAAGGGCGACAGGGCCGGGGAGAAGGGGTAGGAGGAGCAGGTGTGGAATGAAGAAACTAGAAGCTAAGAAACTAGAATGATACAAGGTCATCATGGCCCAGATGAAATGGATTAATGTCTAGCTAACGAACGGGGCTCAAAATGTAAACGGGGAATCCTCATTGAGCAGGAGTGTTTCCAGTGCAGTGCGGCAGGGAGCGGTTCTCGGTCCAGTGCAGTTTCACATTGATATCAGCGCCCTGGAAGAGAACACAAAATCATCGCTGATCAAGTCTGCAGATGACATAAAAGTTGGGGGAGTGGTAAACAACCGATTCAGAGCCATCTGAAACTGCACATTTAAATATGGCCAAATGTAAAGTCACAAACGTAGGAACAAAGCCTGTGGGCCATATTTACAGGATGTGGGGCTCTGGCCCGGGAAGCAGGACTCTGAAAAGGACGTGGGGGTCCTGGTGGATAATCGACTGAACACGAGCTCCCCGTGTGACGCAGGAGAATCCTGAGTAGCAGCAGAGAGATGATTTCACCGCTTCTATTTGGCCCTGGTGCGGCCGCTGCTGGAATCCTGTGTCCAGTTCTGGTGCCCACAATTCAAGAAGGATGTCGATAAACCGGAGAGGGCTCAGAAAAGAGCCACGGGAATGATTAAAGGCTTGGAAAACCTGCCTGACAGCGATAAACTCAAGGAGCTCGATCGATTTAGCTTAAGAAAGAGAAGGTTAAGGGGTGACTTGTGGGACAGACATTACGGACACATGGAATTCCCAAAGGCTGTAGTGCCAACTGCACTCATGCCAGGCCCAGGGATTGTATCCTCGCTCCACGGGGGAGTTACAGGAACTCAAATCACCGGGTAATTGACGCAGGCTAGTCAGCAGTCTGGAGCACCTCATCCTGGGGGAATGGCACACACTATGTGACCTAGTGAAGGGGGTGACTGCCCTTGGCAGGAGATCACACCCCCCCTTTCCAAGAACTGACTGACATGAGAGGGACAGACCCTGCAGAACGGTGTGGAGGGGCTTTGAGGCCCACCCTGCTCTCCATGGCTGCCTGCCTGGTAAGCTGAGGCCTGCATGTGAGCTCTTTGTTGTCGTTCAGTTAGGTTTCCTCTGCAGTGCTTTTGTTCTCGTGAATGCTTGTGTTCTCTGCTTCATGGGCACTGGCTGGTCCTGTCACTGCCCCTGCGAGAACAGGACTCGGGTGCTGAACTAAAACCAGACCTGCGGAGGGGAGCACAGTGAATTGCAGCCTAAATCACAAGGCTCTGCCCCAGGAAAGGCGATGTCTGGAGGGCTGAGACCCAAGCAGGGTGCCCTCCAGGCGGCCACGGATATGTCCACGTGGCACAGCCAGGGCACATCTACACTGCACAGACAGGATATGTTTACGTCTACACTGCAGCGTAAACCCCGGCCGAGGCTCAGGATCAAGCCCAACCCCTAATTCCATCTACACACAATTCTGTCCGACTCAGGCCCGGGCTCAGGCCGCAGGGCCCCAGAGTGGGTGGGTTTGAGCCCAGGTCTCACTGGGAATGGGGCCTAAACTCCATCATTCTGCAGTATGGATGCAGCTTGGGCCTTGAGAGTCCACCAACAGTATCCCACAATCCCCTGGGCCGGCCGGTGTTCTTCGTTCCCTCTATTCCAAGAGTAGCCAATTGCCTCCCAGGAAATGGAGGCCACCTCGCTGTGCTGAAGTACAGCACCTCTGCGCTGAATTCGTCCATTTCCTTCTAGCCACCCAGCTACAGACACAGCGACCACCAGCCAGAAGAAACCCTTTGCCAAGCGCGCTGCTCACAGGAGCATGGCCAGATATTGGTGAAACTCCAGTGTGAGGCGAGGAAGCGTCTGAGGAATGACCATGCGCACCAGGAGACAGCACCTCTGGGAACTCACCATCATCCTGCCTCTTTTACGAGGACCTTGACTGGGTGCTGGGTGCTGTGCTGAGCACGGAGCCACCAGTGCTTCACAGCGGCCTGGTCAGCTGAGGGCGACCTTCTGAGCCCCAAATCCAGTCCCGGACCAGGGGGAAGCCAGCAGGCACCGGATCAGCTAGCCAAGTGACTGTGAGGCTGGAACTCGTCCCTGATGAGGCTTTGCTGCTGGAGCAGCTGCAGCAATCCTGGGTCCTCACTCGGAGGAGGGTTTTGATGGTGCCATGGAGCCGCCTGCCCCAGAACCGGCTGCAGAAACAGCAGAGACCGAACTCGCCTCGGAGCTTGCTGAGTTTCTTTCTCCTTGTTTGTTCGGATTACAGGGATTTCCGGGATACGAACCAATGCAAACGCTATTACAAGCCCGGGGCAGGAGCGTGGATCCGCGCCTGGTGGGTTGCACGCGGAATTCGGAATGGAGACTGGGAAGCACAAACAGTGAACCGTGCATTTAAAAAGTGAAGTTTTACTAGAAATTTGCACATTCTAGCTAAGATGTGCCAGGGTGTTAAAAATAAGACCCTGATATTGTCTTCTCTGTTAGTAAACCTCCCTGTACCACACCAAGGGGGTACCAAGCCCCCTGTAAACAGTGAACTGTCTGGGGGGATGGAGAAATTGAAATGTGGTCCATTTAGAAATGTAGGCTAAATGTCATCCATGGGTGGCAAATCATTAGTCTGAATCACGGCGGGGAGTTGGAAGTGGGGTGGGGTGGGGGAGGAAACGGCTGGGGAGTTCTTTGCGAGTCTGTATCAGCGTGCGTGTTTGCAGCCAATCAGAGAAGGCTGCATTGGCAGCTACGGGGAGACGCTAACGCAGCATCCTGTCGATTGCCCCGTGGTGCCGAGAGCTGCCCACTTTTCCCAGAGCAGGAGCTCCAGATAGGCAGTCCCATTTCGGAGAGGGCCGGATTTTCCAGGGCCTTCTCTGTAGCTCACCAGCCCACTCCACTTGTGGATGTGCTGTTCAGTCACCATAAGTGTGAACACTTCGGTGGCATACATGGCTGGCTTGCCACGGGCTTAAATCTCTCTTTGCCAGTCAGGAACCACCAGACTCGCTGTGTCCTCCAAAACATGGACTCCCTGCGATGCTAGAGAAGGCTGACGCAGTACAATGCAGCCCCCCGCCCTCCCAAACCCAAGGTGGCCTGCCATTTTTAAACAAAATTGTGATGTTTAACTGGCCGTTCTCCGTGCACCGTGATTAACCCGCCTGGGTCCACGGAGCCTCTGGGATCTGAAGCGTCCCTGTAGCGATATAGTTAAGTTCAGTTTTACAGAATAGCATTTTTTATCCTTGAGATTCCACACGGATTTTTCCTGGGCTCACACTCACCGAGCCAATAACACTAGGTTTTGTGTCTGCTGGCAGACGCCTCTGCCTCTGCTGGCTGTTGTACCTCGCAGCTGGCTCACGCTCCAGCAGAACCTGGGTCGCTGAACCGTCCCAGCCCGGGATGAACTGCTGGGGGACTTGCTGAACAGGGCCAAGAAGCAGGTGCAATCCAAACGAGGGAAGGATTCCCAGCAAGTGGAGGTTGCAGAGCGGGAGGACAGAGCAGCCGTGCAGGAGCCGACGCTCGCAGACACTGGAACAGGAACGTCGGTTGAGGGAGGACGACAGCGCAGCTGCTGTGGCTAATGAGCAGGCTCCTGCAGTCCCCCCCACAGTGCCATGCGCTGCAGACCAGTGAGACTTTGCACAATTCCATGGTTGGGTGGCCCATGTAGCCAGGACTTAGCAGCAACAGGACAGGGCAAATCTACCCCCTGCATACTTCCACCCCCATGCTGACCCCTTCCCCCCAGCATGCATCCACCCAATCCAGGCCCCTTCCCGCTTCCAGTCCACCACCCCCGGCAGGCCTCCGTGCCCGGACAGCAGCACTAAGTGGGTGCTAAATGCACAGGAAAGGGGAAGGAGAACATGCCAGGGACACGCACCGTTTGCGTTTGTTGGGCACTGTTTGCACTGTGCAATGTTTGGTTTACGCCCTTTGTTTTATTGCTGGCTGTGGTGTTAGTTTATTACTGTTGTTTCGGTGCTGTAATGGCAGCTGGCCTGCCTGGCGATGCTCTAAGCTTGTTCTGTTTGTAACACCCAAACCTTGATCCCAAATGTTTATTGCCAGCCCCCCCCCCTCGCATCTTATAATGTGTGTTTTGAATCATTCAGATAAACACATGGCGATGCACAATGGGCAAGTTGTATCCAAATGCAATTTCTCAATACATCTGTGTACATCAATCCGTAATGTAAATGCAGAGTGCCCCACGCAGCCCAGTACATGAACAGTCTTCCGACAGCGGCCAGTGCTTGATGCTTCAGAGGGAATGAGCAGAACAGGGCAATTATCAAGTGATCCATCCCCTGTTATCCAGTCCCAGCTTCTAGCAGTCAGGAGCTTGGGGCACCCAGAGCATGGGGTTGCATCCTTGGCCCATCTTGGCTAATAGCCATTGATGGACCTATCCTCCACGAATGTTTCTATTTCCTTTCTGAACCCACTTATACTTTTGGCCTTCCCAACATCCCCTGGCAAGGAGTTCCACAGGTTGACTCTGTGTTGTGTGAAGAATTACTTCCTTGTGTTTGTTTTAAACCTGCTGCCTATTCATTTCATTCCTGGTTTGTGTGTGATGTGAGGGGGTAAATAACACTTCCTTATTCACTTTCTCCACATCACTAATGATTTTACAGAGCTCTGTCAGATCCCCCCTTAGTCAGCAGTCTTTTGAATTTCTCCTCATACAGAAGCTGTTCTACACTCCTAATACTTTTTGTTGCCCTTCTTTGTACTTTTTCCAATTCCAATATATCTTTTTTGAGATGGGGCGACCAGAACTGCACTCATTATTCAAGGTGTGGGCGTACCATGGATTTATATAGTGGCATAATGATATTTTTGATTTTATTATCTATCCCTTTCCGAATGATTCCCAACATTCTGTTCGCTTTTTTGGCTGCCGCTGCACATTGAGTGGATGTTTTCAGAGCACTACCCACAATGACTCCAAGATCTCTTTCCTGAGTGGTAACAGCTCATTTAGACCCAACATTTTCTATGTGTAGTTGGGAGGGACAGGCACGGCATTTCCCAGACCAACACTGACACACATGCATGGACATATCTGTACATGCACATAGCCACACGGGCACTCACACAACTACATACAAAAGCACACACACACACCCCCAACACACACTGCCGATACAAGTTTTCTATGCGCGCTAGGGAAGGGAAGCTCTCAGGCTTGGGAAGAAGGGGAATATTCTCTCTTGGTCTGCATGTGTAGTTACAGGCACTAACCCAGAGCCAGTGTCATCTGCCCCTTCGCTCCCACCGCTGCGTGTGAGGACAGGTGCCGGGCCTTACACAAGCCCGGGACATGTGGGAACAGCAGGTCCTGATCCCTGTCACACGGAGCGAGGGAGAGATGTTGTCATTACTGAAATCCTCTAAGTGTGGGCTCAAGTGGGAAAATGTCCCAGGGGGCTCTGGCCATGTGCCCGTCATGGTGTGCATAGCAACGTGTGTAGGTTAGCGCACACATGTGCATGTGTATTAGTGTGTGGGTGTACTAGTGCATTTTATTGTGTGTGAACATGCATATGGTTGTGCAGTATTAGTGAGCGGATGTGTGGGTGAGAACGCATTATGAGTGTGTTTTCACTGGGGCGTGGATGTGCACAATGTAGTTCCGGAGCAGTCCCCGTACAGTACAAACGACCTGTTATTTATTTAGTATTGACATAACAGACTCCTGTGAAACTGGCAGATCCAGTGCCAGCTCTTGCCAAAGTCCCCCGGTCTCAACAGCCCACTGGGCGAGATACAGCTGGCATCAGCCTGGCTCCCTGTGCGGGAGCGTTGTTATAACAGGCATTAGCGTGATAAGAATGAGTTTAGTGTTCAGTCTTTATTGAAGAGCTACTGCCTCATTACTCTCACTTACAACATCTGTATCCCACAGGGTAAGGTAATATCTGAGCAGTTATATTGTGAGCCTCTGTAACTGCACGAATCACCCAGCCCGATCTCCAACAGAAAGTGCTACGTCCTGCCCAACAGGAAAGGTCCATTACACCAGATGGACTATTGTGGGATGTTAATGAGAACAAAAGACATTGGTTGTTCTGCCCTCCCCCCCCATGAAGATGAGTCATGCAAATGCATTCCTGCCATCAGCTGATTTTGCAGCTCAGAGCACATGGTATAAAGGGGATAAAAAAACAAACAGAAGGAACTGATTCTCTCTTGCTTCTTGGATTCTGGGGAGCAAGGCATAAGCAAGAGATCCCCAGCTGCTTAGCCCGGGTTAGCCCTAAAGGACAGATAGTACTTGCTTATTATAGAAATTTCTATTCTCTTTTGAAACTTAAGATTGTAAGTCATTTGCATGTATGTTTACCTGCTTTAAGATTATAAATAACTCTCATTTCCTGTTCCTATTCATAAATCTGTATATAGATTACTGTAGGATTGGCTACAAGCATTGTCTTTGGTGTGAGATCTAAGGTGCAATTGACCTGGGGTAAGTGACTGATCCTTTGGGACTGGGAGTAACCTGAATATTGCTGGGATCTGCCTGTGACTCCATAGTTAGGCTGTTATGATGCCTGACGAGTTTGTGCTTGATAATTTGTTGGTGAAATCGAAGTATAGAACTCACAGCCAATGAGGTTTGTGCCCAGGTTCCGACCGGTCTGCCCTGGGGTTGGTACGCACGCTCTTGGGTTACTGCAGGCAGCATTACAAGTCATCATTGCTGCTAATCTTCGTTCATGTACAGACGTTTGAGCCATCTATTAGTTAAACATGACACATTTGGTGGCATAAAGAAATTCCAGCATGGCTGCTTCTCTCTTACCATGTTATAACAACAGATAAGCAGCCAGGGTGGAATTTCCTTATATCACAGCGTGGAATATTTGTGTGGTTCTATGGCTATTAGAAATGAAGGTTAGGAGACAGCAATAGAGTCTGTTACATATATACAGAGGGGGAGGGATAGCTCTGTGGTTTGAGCATTGGCCTGCTAAACCCAGGGTTGTGAGCTCAATCCTTGAGGGGGCCACTTAGGGATCTGGGGCAAAAATCAGTACTTGGTCCTGCTAGTGAAGGCAGGGGACTGAACTCAATGACCTTTCAGGGTCCCTTCCAGTTCTATAGGATAGGTATACCACCAGCAGGGCTGGCACCAGCCAAGCAAGCTGGTGCTTGGGGCAGGAGCTTGTAGGAGGCAGCATTCTGCCCAATCCTAGGGCAGCATGGCTGGGTTGTTGTTGTTGTTGTTTTTTTGTGTTGTTACGCTCCGGCCGCCCTGTAGGGGGCGGCGGCGCGGAGGACGGGAGCGCCCTGCAGCAAGCCCGGCAGGACAGCCTGCGACCTTCCCTCCCAGCCGACCGGAGCGGCGCAGAGCGGGGCGGGAGGGGCTGCGTGGCAGCGCCCCACTGAAGCCCTGGCCGCCCTCCTTCTCTCTCTCTCCCTCCCCCTGCACAGGTTTTTTTTTTTTTTTTTGCTTTGCCGTTCTGGCCGCCCCGGGTTGTTGTTTTTTTTTATTGCTTGGGGCGGCCAAGAAGCCAGAGCCGGCCCTGACCACCAGGCCTTTGTATTGTCTGCCTGGGTATGTCTACAATGTACCCCCAGGCTCAAGCCCTAACCCCTGTTCTGGCTACACACAAATGTCTCAGACTCAGGCTCGAACCCAGGGTCCTAGAACTACAGCGGGGTGGAGGACCCGAGCCCAAGTCCAACCGGGGCCCAGGGTTCAAGCCCTATCATTGTGCAGTGTAGACACAGCCACACCAGATTTGGGTCCTGGGAGTCCGCCAACACTATCCCACTGGCTTGTTCTTTGTTCTCTCGATCCCATGAGTCACCAGTCGACTCCCGGGAAACGGCACAATCTGCTTTGGTCAAGCACAGCTCTGCGTTCAACCCAGCCATTTTGTTCTGGCTGCTGAGCTGCAGACACAGTGACCCGTCTCCTGCGCTTGCAGTGGCCACCGACCGGAAGAAACCCTTTGCCAAACCCGCTGCTTCCTGCCCGCGGGAGCATGGGCAGATATCGGTGTGAGGCGAGCAAGACATTCAGTTTTCGGGGGAGTACCAGGAATGACCATGCCTACCAGCCGCCCGCGAAGAAGATAGCAGCACTGGACATTTTCCAGACCGGTGACCAGTGCAGGGACCGGATTAAGTGGCTCAGGATCGACAACTGCAAAGCCAGGGACCAGAACCGGGCCCCTGGGAACTCACCGTCATCCTGCCCCTTTTATAATGACCTCAACGGGGTAGCACAGAGCCAGCCGTGGTGCACAACGGGTGATCTGGGAAGGCATCCGGCTGACCCTAGAACCTCGCATGGGAACGGATGGGAGCCAGCAGCAGGCACCGGATGAGGCCACTGAAGTGACTGGTGATGAAACTGGTCCCCGTGGAGGCTTTGCGGCAGGAGCAGTTGCAGCACATCCTGGGGCCGTACTGAAAGGAGCTTTTCGATGCCCCTGGCAGGGCAGCCGGCCACACGACCAGCAGCAGAAACAGAAGAGGTTCCGGGGCCAGCTGCTCAGGTGGCCCCGGGTACTGCCACACCAGCCGCTGCTCGGGCGGCTCCCGGCAGTGGTCCCAGGGTGGCCGGAGCAACAGTGGTCTGTGGCCCCGGTAGTGGTCGCCGGGCAGCCAGCCGGAGCAGCCATGATCCGTGGCCCCTGGCAGCTGGTGCCGCTGGCCCCAGGCACTCCCAGCCCTGGGTGCCCTACCCAGCAGCGCCTCCTGGGTTATCCCTCCCAGCAGCAGCCCCCCCGGATGTCCTCTTCCATGGCCATCGACTGCTACAGTCCATCATACCTAGACAGCTGGCCACACTCCAGGAGAAGCTGGGTCACCGTATCATCATGGACCGGCCCAAGAGGAAGTGTGGTAGACATTACGGACAGGGTCAACAAGAAGTGCAATCCAAAAGAGAGAGGGATTCACGGCAAGAGGCGAGGCAAACGGAAAGGCTCCGGCTGGCTGCACAGTGGGAGGACAGGAGCAGAAACGTGCTGGAAAAGGCACGGTAGTTATGAAGATACAGCACAGCACAGAGAACTACTGGAGTGGCTCCTTTCACTAATGGCCACCAGGCTGCACCCGCCCCATGGCCTGAGTCGCCCTGGTACGATGGGCTGCAGACCAGGAGCAGTTTGGACAAAGCTACGTCTGGGCAGGCCAGGCCATCAGGCCTGTCAGCGGATGGACAGGCTGTGCAGTACCCCGCCCCCGTGGGCACCTCCACCCTCTGTCCCAGTGCCAAGTGTGTGGCCGATGTATAGGGAAGGGAAAGGAGAAGGGAAGGCCAGGGGCCATGGCCCAGTAGTGGGGTTTCCATCTCGGAAATTGTTTCCCTGGTTGCCGGTGTTCCCTGCACTTTGCTCCTGGCTGCGTTAAAGGGCTTGGTAGCACCGGCGTTTTGGCATGCTACCAGCAGCCTGTCCTTAAAGGCAAACTCCTGATTGGCGGCAAACCCTTCCATTGTGCTCTTTTCCAGGGCAGGTCGTGTTGCTGTTCAGAAATCAGCCTCCCCGAGGGCCTGCAGAACCCTGGAGTAGTTCTCTGTGCGGTCTGTGCCCTTGAGGAGGGCAAACTGTGGGCACATGGATTCCATCAATGGCCCCAGCACACTTTGGAAGCCCCGTTCTCTCACAGTCAGCCGTTAGTTCAGGAATATCATTTATGCCCACCACCTTGGGGAGAACCGCACGCCGGATTGCCTCAGAAACCTCCACCCCACTTTACCCACAGTCGACTTTCCAACCCCAAACTGGTTGGCAATGGACCTGTAGCAGCTTCCAGAGGGTTACAGCCCCCCACTGTGGCATGTTTTGTGGGGGTGGAGGTGTCACGGAGTCCCCGGGCGATGCTCTGGAACTGCTCCCAACAAAGCCAGTCAGGACTTTGGGGAGCCTCCTCTCCCTTGGAGCAAACTGTCTTCAGGGCAAGAAGCTCACACGGCTTCACCTCCTGGGTCTCTCCTGGGAGCATTCAGCATATGCCCCTCCGTGCGCTTCCCACAGCAAGTCTGCCCAGGCGGGGTCCTGGGGAAGCCACAGAGTCCTGCCCGCACCCCCACTTCACAGTTAGACGTGACTCTTAGCCAGCCAGTAAAACAGAGGTTTATTAGATGACAGGAACACGGTCTAAAACAGAGCTTGTAGGTACAGAGAACGGGATCCCTCAGCCGGGTCCATTCTGGGGCCCAGCGAGCCAGACACCCCCCGTCTGCCCTCACTTCCCGTCCCCAGCCAGCTCCAAACTGAAACCCGCTCCAGCCCCTCCTTTCTGGCCTTTGTCTCTTTCCCGGGCCAGGAGGTCACCTGATCTCTTTGTTCACCTTAAGCTATTCCCTTGCGGGGGGAAGGGCCCCAGCCCATTTGTTGCCAGGATACAGAGTGTTGGCCATTTATGCACACTGGAGACTTAAGAAATGCATAGGGGAAACTGAGGCACCCACACAGTATTCATAGGAAACATTAAGAACAGTCCCACTTCGTCACAGGAGGATCAGGGCAAGCTGCTCACAAAGCTCCAAATAGAGCTTTCTTTGTGCAAAAGTTCTGGACCCACTGCCGGTCCCCCAGGTCTGCTTGATGATGTGAACCCCCAAGTCTGTGCTCGTAGCCCTTCTCCAGAAGCACTGGTCTACACAGGGGGCACCAGTGGCTGTACTGAGTGTCATGAGCTGCATCAGCCAGTTGGAATCTGCCATATCTGTATCGTCGTCCTCCCCCTCCTCCTGCTCCATCACTAGCTCTGTCAGGGGCCATCCATGGGTCAGCAAAAGCAGCCGGAATCTCCACCAGTGTCTCACGGAAGCTCTGCCCGTTTCCTGAAACAAGAACGAAAGCGCAAGCGAGAGAAATTCGTCAAACGGCGACTCCACCCTGTTTCTGGCTTTGGTTGCTGGAGCGTGCAGCCCAAAATGATGGCTTGGCTGCTCACAATCCCGGTGATGAGTGGGGGTGGACGGTCAAGTTTTCCACACTGCACCACGAACAAAGGGCTAGAGATGCCGTGTTTCAGGAGGGCACAAGGAAGTCTGGGATCTGGTTGGTTGGACTCGGGTCTGCGTGCTGTAGTGTGGATGCTGGAGCCCTGGGTTGGGGCTTGTGGTCAAAAATTCTCCACCTGGGGTGAGGAATCAGTGTAGATGCTCAAGCCCTGGTTCCTCTAACCCTGGGCTTCCAGTGCAGTGTGGACGTTCTGGGGGAATGTGCAGAAAGGACACGTTTACACACGCACATGCAGAGTGCTCTGGGGGGACAGGAATTCAGCAGGGGATTCAAGCTCAGTTTGGGGCAAACTACAGTATAAGCTTCCATTAAATTGTGAGCAACGTCTCATGCTTGATTGTTTGTTAAACTAATTCACACCGAGCTAATTGCATGCCAGATCAGAGAGGAAATCCTACAGCCATGCCCTGTGCTCACTGCTATAAATCATCATCCCTTCTAGGGAACATCAGTCACATTTCCTTACATGAAATGCAGTGGCCGTGTTGTTAGATGTCCATGGGGAGCCCGATATTTTCTTATGCCCCGATCCTGTGACTCCGGCAAGGCAACATGGCCTAGTGGACGGACAGATCTTTGGACAGGGACCCACAAGACCTAGGCTCTGTTCCTGGCTTTGCCACTGACCTGCTGGGTGACCTTGGGCCTCAGCTCTCCTTCCACTCTGTGTCTGTCTTCTCTGGGCGTGCTGGAGGCAGGGACTGGCTCTCCCGCTGGGCACATACACAGGGATCGCTACCCGCTCCTGTCGTGTACATAGTGGTAATGCAGCTGGGCTCATGCCGGTGAGTGAGAGAGGGATCCCGGGGGGCTGCCACGGCTTGGGAGGGCAGCGTGGGAGCTGTGGCTTGGGATTCAAAGGGGGAGACAGGTGGTTCAATCAGCGCCAGCTGCAAAAAGGAGCCACAAGGAGGGGGTGGGGGTGGGGAAGCACCCAAAACGGACCAGAGTTGAGTACCAACCCCAGGGCAGAACCTGGGCACAAACCCCATTGCCTGTGAGTTCTATACTTAGATTTCACCAACAAATGATCAAACGCAAACTCTTCAGGCTTTATAACAGCGTAACTATGGAGTCACAGACAGTGCCCCTTGGCACTCCGATCTGTCTCGCCACCCAGGTGAGCTGCCTCAGTGAGAGACGGTCTCTTACACCAAGGATCACAGCACTAGTCAGGTTTCAGAGTAGCAGCCGTGTTAGTCTGCATCCGCAAAAAGACCGAGGAGTCCTTGTGGCACCTTAGAGACTAACACATTTATTTGGGCAGAAGCTTTTGTGGGCTACAGCCCACTTCATCGGATGCCTGGAGTGGACCATACAGTAGGCAGAGATATACACAGAGAACATGAAACAATGGGTGTTGCCATACACACTATAACAAGAGTGATCAGTTAAGGTGAGCTGCGTGCACACAAACTCACAGCCATGCCCTCACGTGCCGCTTGCCACGGGGCCTGCGCCAGGCAGAGACGAAGGGATGCGCCTGCAGAACCGCCTCTGGCCAGCCCTGCACCCGCGGCCCGTCCTGCACCTGCTCACACCTGCACCCTTGCCCAGGCACTACCGGGGTAGTGCAGAAGCCAGGAAAGTTCCCCACAATAGCGGGACCATTCCCCTGCTTACACATGCACACCCCTATATGTGGGTGCACACACGCGTGCAAACACACTCCGATGCACACCTTTTCCGCCCCAGAGACCTGCCCCACCCCCACTCCTCACAGGCGCTCACTATCACAGGGGAGCACTCCACTGCCAAGCCCCGATGGGTGGGGGGTGGGGGGAGATGGCAGCAGCGAGCAGGGCTGTGGGGAGACAGCGAGGCTTGGTGGGAGGGGAGCCAGCCCCTGGAGAGCTCTCCACACACATGCAGGGCCTGGGCCCATGGCAACCAGCTCCATGCAGCGAGGGAGAGCCCTAGAGATGGGGGGGGGGGGGGGGGCCTTTTCCAGCGGGGGGGGGGGGGGGGGGGGGGGGGGGGGCCGTTCCCGGGGGGGGGGGGGGGCGCATCTCCATAGAGAGCAGCGGGGAGGCCTGGCCAGCCCGTGCAGCCCCCACCCGGCCCCTCTTTGTGGTGCTGGCCCTGCCTTTACAATGGGGGAACAATAGCCAGCCTCACGAGGGGCTTCTTCCCCCACCGAAAGGGCTGGGGTGGGCAGGGAGCAGGGGAAGGGGGAGCCGGAAGGGGGGTGGGGTGAGCAGGGGAAGGGGGAGCTGGGATGGGGGTGGGGTGGGAGCCGGGGCAGGCGCTGGCAATGGTTGGATGGTGTGTAGCTCGGAGGAGATTCCCTCTCATTCCCCTGAGCAGTCGTCCAAACCAGGTCTGGTCCCCCCCATTGGCTGATGTCGGCCAGGCACAGACACCAGTTACGGGGCTACCCAAGGGCCCTCTCTGCCCGGTGTCGGGGGCAGCGAAAGGGCTGGAGGCAGCAAGGGGAAGGCCTGGGCACACTGGGGCTGGGCGTGCCACGGGGTGTCCCAGGGCAGCGAGGGGAAAGTCCTGTACCCAGGTCTGGGGAGCCAGCGCTGATTCACCTCTGGGCACCTGGGTCCCTGCACCATGGGGGTCCGGGCCTGCCTGTGGGGAGACCCCACCTGGGAACCCGGGGCCCAGGCCTGGGCACCCCAGAACAGGGAGCCCTGAGAGGCGGGGAGGGGGCGGCTCCTGGAGAGCCTTGCAGCGTGGCCAGGCCATGGCTGGGGGGTTGCAGGGTGCAGGCAGGGGCAGTGGGATGAAATCAAAAGGAAAAACGCAGGCTCAGGACGCACAGAGGAGAGGCAGCACGGCGTAGCAGATGGAGCCCTTGGGTTAGACCCAGGAGACCCGGCTCCCGTTCTTAGTGCTGCCAGGGCCAGCTGGGGCAAGTCCCGTCCCCTCTCTGGGCCTGGCTGGGCGGTGCAGGCTGGCAGCTCGCTGGCTGTGGGATCGGCTGCCCCAGGGAGTTACCTGAGCCGAGTATTCGGGGTTTTCCCACCCGACGGAGGACGTGGCAGGGCTCCAGCAGCTGGCCCCAGGGCAGGGAGGTGCGGCACATTTACCCCTCCACTCTCTGAGTGAAGACCCTCGGCAATGCGACATGCCCACGCCATGCCACCCACTGCTGGAACGCAGCCACCTCTGGGGTGGAACTCAACCACTGTGTGCCGGTGCACAGCAACCCTAGGGAGCAGCTTAGGACAGGCGAGAAGATGAATGAAAGAGCAGGGCGGGTCCAGGAGGGCAGAACGGAGTGACCGGAGCTGGAGTTAGACCAGAGCCACAAGGCTCCCACCACAGCTCCCGTGCACGGCGCAGTGAGACTGCTCGCTGTGTGCTGGCCCAAGAGCGGGCAGGCCCACAAGAGCAGCCCTTTCCAACCCAGCTCCAACCCAACACCCCCCTTTTCCCCAGCACCCCCTTCCAACCCAACACCCCCTTCCAACCCAGCACCCCCCTTTTCCCCAGCAGGCTCCCATCCAAGCACTGACCCAGCCCTGCCCTGCTCAGTACAGGAGCCAGGAGACGAGACCCCTGCAGGCTCATGGCTGGCAGGCTGGACGCCCCGACAACCCAGGCCTGGTGACCCCCCTTTCCCCCCGCCCCACCCAGAGGATATTTCAGAGCCTGACCTTCCCACACGGCTCAGGAACGCAGGTCCGTGGATGCGCTGTGTTCGGGATTCATGTTCTTCTGGCCCCTTGGCGGCTCATAAAAGGACTAGAAACAACACCGGCGAGTGGCTGGCACAGTGCGGGCCGGCGCTGTGCCCAGGGAACCAGCCGCAATGCTCCGCCAATCCATCGCCTGCACCAGCCGCAGTATGCCCTGCTATGCCAGCCTTTGGTCCACACACCCACCCGCGATCCCAGCACGGAGCTCCCTGGGCTACACACACACACAGTGCCCCTCAGTCCCAGCGCCAGCCCCCTGCTACGCCAGCCCACACTGCTCTGCCAAGGCCTGTCCCCCCTCCTGGGCTGTACGTAGCTATTTGAAATGGGCGCCACCAGAGACACCTTTCCAGGCAGGTGAAACCAGGAGCAGGTTCTTGTCCCTTCTCAGGCACTGGGTGCCCCCCCCCAAACTGGCACCTTCTCACCCTGCCATGTGCTAGCTCATCGAATGGCTCTGCCACCCCAGGATGCCCTTCTGCACTGAGTGTTCCCCAGGTGGGAAGGGGGGCACACGAGACATCCTGCAGCTTCATGGGCCGTGAAGAGAGATGGCTCTGTCCTGGGGGCAAGTGAAAGCAGCAGCTGATCAGGATCTCCCGGGTGTCTGGGTGGGACTAGCGTGCTCAGAGGCTGCTCTAGCTCTAGGCCCGCTGGGCAGCTGCCGAGGGTGGCAGATTTCTGGGCAGCTGCACCTAGGGCCGTAGATTTGGCCTGGCTGCCATGATGATGGAAGCGTGGCTGGGCCAAGTTTGAGTGGCGCTACGAACCCCACGCGCCAGCTCGCAACACCACTCACTCAAATTCGGCCCAGCCACCCCTCCGCCGTGGGTTTGGGTGGCTCGTGAGGCCCCAACGACATGTGATCCATGCAGTGTTGCCAACTCTTACGATTTTGTCGTGCGTCTCAGGCTCATGGTTGTTTTCCTTAAAGCCCCAGCTCCTGGAGTCAGGTGGAGCTGGGATGATTTCAGCCTCGTTCTTAAAGAAAAGGTAAGTGGCTGTGGAGAAAGCTTCAAGATGTGACCCCAGTGCACCCTAAAGGCTCAAAAGGCAGAAGGGAAATAAAAAGAACCCCACAGCTATTCTTCGTACAGAATCTCACGGCTTTTGGTGAGCCTGATGCATGATTTTTGAACATTTGGGGCTGGCGATTCTGGCCATGCTGCATTCCAGGTGCTGGATGGTGAGAATGGCACAAGATGCTCAGCCCCCTCCCCAGACCTGCTGCCTGCCTCCCCCGCCAGCCCTGGGAGAGACATCCCAGCCCCATTACCTGGGGCCCTGGGGCGACACGTCCCCCCAGAAGCCTAAACCCAGCCCCTAACCCTGCTGCGATCTCTGGTCCAGCGGGGCCTATGAACCCGCGCTGCCCCGGGAAGTTTGCCCCGGGGTGTGTCCCTGCCTGTCCTGGTGCCCGTTCCTGTGGGGGGGGGAGGAGGGGGAAGTGCTTGAGTTGCTGGGGTCTGCTTTGGCCAGCTTATCCCCTGGGGGAGGGGGAGGCAGGACACATTTTCCAAGCCCCTCTTTGGCAGTGAACAATAGGGCCTGACCCCAGGGGCTAATCCCTCTGATCTGTGCTACTGATCGCAGGGTCTCCGGCAACCATGGAAACCGAAGCCTGCGCAAGAGGGAGGCTGGGCCCTGGAGAGAGATCCCTGCGCCCCAGCCCTGCTCCCCAGCACCCCATAACAGCCCTCGGGAACGGCCCGCCCAGCCTGCCAATGGGGAGGGGCTCGGTCCCGCTCCGGCTCCTGCCCAGCGTGGAAAGCCAGCCCAACCCTCCGCCCTCCCTAAAGGAAAGCAGACATAGGTCTGACCGCAGCCAATGCCCCCCGTTGGGGCTCCGGCCTGGGACTTCTCCTCAGAGCCTGGCCTGATGCTGAGGCCACACATCCCCTGCGGGAGGGCTCATCCCAGGGGGAGGTAGCACCAGAGACCCCCCAGCAAAGGCAAAAGCTGGAACAGGCTGCAGCCTGGTTAGGCGCCCTGGCAACCCCCTGAGCGACACCCCCAGCTGGCATCCCACGATTCCTGCAGAGGCTGGGGCGGGAGGTTTATTTCTCACCTGGCAGAGGGGAGAAGGGAATGACTCACGCTGCTGGAGCCCCAGGGCTCACG
>NW_020664791.1:473358-475002 GCF_002925995.2 Terrapene triunguis | reverse complement strand
CGCAGCTCCTGGAGTCAGGGGATCTGGGCAGAAGCGCAGCTTTGGGTTGCTTTTAAAAAGTCAGTTGCTAGCCGGAGTGGGGGAGGAGTAAAGCATGAAAACTTGGCTCTAGGGCACCCTGTGGATGCTGAAGAAACATGGCCCAGGGACACCCTGACGGCTCCAAAAGCAGAAGGCCAAGGCACAGCCCCGGCACTGATTATTTTTTAAAAAGTCTCCTGATTTTTAAACCAATCTCGTGATTTTGTGAGGCCTGACTCGCAGCCTGGGAATATCTGAGGTTGGCAAAACCAGCCAAGCACTTTCCTCTGCCCCCCAACCCCCGCCTCGCACGCTGAGATCTGCGTCCGGCAGGCGCGATGTCAGAGCTGGGGGTGGCATTAACCCCGGAGTGCTCAGTGAGGACTTGCAAGCTGGACCCAAAGACTGCGGCACCATCAGGGTCTCTTTTGTAAACATTGGCTGCTCTTGCCTTGGACTGTGCCTCAGTTTCCCCAGCTGCAACAGAGCGATTGAGACTTGCCCACCTGGGCCATGGGCATCGCTGTACGTGGCTGAAGAGTGCTAGGGAAATGCCCGGCATTGCGTACGAGTGGTGCCTGGCCTGCCTGACACTAACCAGCATACACTGGTCCTGAAGCCGCCGGGCTCTTGGGAGGGGCGAGGTGCACTGGACATTATGGAGCTATTGCTGGGGGGTCTTTGGGGCTGTAGGGAGCAGAGGGGTGCAGCTGTGTCATATGAGTCCTGGACACATCAGGGGAGAGCCCTTGGGGGTAGCTATGTCCCCCCCCCCGCATATGGGCGGGACCCCTGGGGGTAGCTAGGTCCCTCCCCCTGCATACGGGTGGGGCCCCTGGCGGAGCCCCTCGCCCGCAGTTCACCATGAGTCGGGGTCGTTGAAGCAGCCAGTGGGTGAGCAGTGGGCACGAGGCTCCCGCCTGGGGCATGGGGACACCCTCGTGCCTTTGGTCAGCCTGGCCGGGGAGCAGATGCCCCCGCAGAGGCAGTTTGCAGTGAGGTGCTGGGCAGTAACCCAGATACACCCCCACTCCCGTGTCCCCCCAGTCTGCGGCAGAAGCTCGGGGCTGTGGTCAGAGCTGGGGGAGGGGGCGTCACCTGAGAACCCCCCAGCACTCCAATCCCTTTCGCACACCCCCAGCTCCTGTCAGCCGGGGGGTGGGGGGGGGGGCGGGAGGGGGGGCCTGCTCTGAAAGATGCTTTTGTCCGGGCTGAGCCGCGGCTCCTGTTTCATTGACGTTGGAACCTCCTGCTTGTTTATACAGCCCAGCTCCACAAAGGGAAACTTCAGCAGGAAAAGCCCCCAAGAGCCTTGCAAATGTGGGGCAACGTGACCAGGGCAGCATCTCCTGCCGCGCCACGGGGGGCACCCCACCCCCCCCCCCCCCCCCCGGCGCCTGGGACAGCCACAGCAACAGCCACGTGGGCCTGACAGCACAGAGCCTCACCCCATGCAAAGCCACAAGCTGAGCCACCTTGACAGCCCCCCCTGAGCGGGGCTGGGCCTGGGGTAGCCAGGAGCTCCCCCTGCAGTCACTGCCCCGCCCCGCTCCCCACAGTGCCCCCTGCTGGGCCAGGCTGGGCCTGGGATAGCCGGGAGCTCCCCCTGCAGCCGCTGCACCT
>NW_020664791.1:469409-473348 GCF_002925995.2 Terrapene triunguis | reverse complement strand
CCCACAGTGCCCCCTGCTGGGAGAGGCCAGAGCTGGCGTAGCCAGGCGCTCTCCCCCCTGCCGCCCCACAGGACGGGTGCCACGGCAGCGACTCTCCCTTGCAGGAAGCTCTAACCCCGCCTGGTGCTGATGGGGCGCAGGGCGCTCCGGCCTGGCCAGCGAAGAGTTAACAGCCCAGAGGAGGGAGGGGGAAACTAAAAAATCAGTCTTTTAATTTAATTTTGCTTTAATATGTAAAACTGTTGCTCTTGGCAGGACGTGCCCGGGCCCAGCCAAGAGCAACACGTGGATTTTCAAAGTCAAGGGGCTCTTTTTAGCACCGAGGCTCCGCTGTCAATCACCTCCTCCCCCCGCGGGAGGGCGGCTGACACCTCTGCCTGGCCCTGCTTCACACACCCGCGCCCCCCGGGGCCCAGGGGGCTGCCCTGGGCTGTCCGCCGCGGCTCCCAGCCCTCTCGTCACACTCCAAGGGGTCATTTTCTATGGGCTCATTTAAACTGGCACGAGACAACCAGACGCCACCACCTGCTGGCCACGACGCAGGAGCGTCCTCCAGGGGCCTCCGCGGGGCTGCGCCCAGCCCTGTGCAGAATGGCGTCTGGCGAAGTCCCTGCTGGCTTCTCGGGGGCCCGAATGAAACTACCGGCTGTCGCCGTGCGCCACCGGGCCTCGGGCATGCGCGCTTGGGAGCAGGGCAGGCACAGCCGGTGTTACCAGTACCGCCTTCCCCAGCCAGCTCCCCAGAGCTGGGCGACAACATTCCTCCAGAGGCCAGAAACGACCAGCCCTCGCGGGAGCATCCCGCAGCGCCAGCCGACCCTGCTCTGCCACGGCACAGCGCTCAAGCTGCAGTCTGAAACTCAGGGTGGGGGTGGGAGAGGCACCACAGGGTGCTGGTTAATGCATAGGTCAACACCCCCCAGCTCCGACACAGACAGGCTGTGTGCCCTTGGGCAAGTCCCCGCTCCT
This sequence comes from Terrapene triunguis, assembly GCF_002925995.2. NCBI lineage: Eukaryota > Metazoa > Chordata > Testudines > Emydidae > Terrapene > Terrapene triunguis. The sequence goes on along the minus strand of NW_020664791.1, from coordinate 472,379 downwards.
TCTTTTTCTGTGGGTGCGGGGGTTCTGGGGCTCAGTGAGGTAACGAATACTCCCCTGCCGGCCGGTCGTGCCGCCCATGTGTGTACAGCACTTTGAGTTCCCTGTATAATTATCCATCTTGTGGTTGTGCCCAGTGCCTGCCTCCTCCCCTGGGATGGAGACCAGCTCCCCTCCAGTTGGCGCTGGAGCCACGACTGCCCGCTCTGAGCGGCGTAGCTGGGGTGGGTGTCTGTGCGGGAGGCTGCCGTGGCCCGTTCGGCTCCCCGTCCTGTCGTCCTGCAGTGGGGTGTTTGTGAGCAGGGCTGGGAGAAGGTGCAGGCGCAGAGAGGGAGGTACCAGCAGAGGCCTCTGCCACCTGGTCTATAGCAGTCCTGTAAGGTGTGGGAGGAGATATTTAGGGAGGAAGCTACAGCTCCCTCTGGAGAGCAGCATGACCCTCACAAAGCCAGCTCTGAGCATAGTCCTCCGGCCCCTTAGACATTCACAGAATTCAAACCTAATGACTGGGTGCCCATCCGTGCCTTTCCTTCCCAAGCCTCCCTGGTACCATGACATCAGGGTTGTCCTGGGCCATAAGCGCGCCCCACCAACCCCCTTGATACCCACAGCACCAGCCTAGTCATGCTTGAACTCTTTGGTGGAACAGAGTCAGGTCTCCATGGGCAATTCACAGGCCTGAGTCTGTCAGCTGACCCGGCATCACTGGCACAGCACCATCATGTGGTGAGCTCCGTCATCGGCCATGGACATCAGGTGTTCTGTCTCTGCTACACGCTGTAAGCCAGTCTCTGCCACCTCTCCTGGCATCACCTACACCCTGCAGCCTTTCTAAGGGGGCGTTGTTCACTGCCTGTCTGCTGCCCACGGGCCTGAACACCACCAGGAATGGCAGCCGACGCCCCCGGGCTGCTCACGCCGGCAGCTCGGCCTCTGTCTGCGCGGGTAGGGGTGCGAAGGGGCTGCGCAGTGGGAGGGGAGTGGGCGCAGAGCTACCAAGGCAGATGCTCACACAGAAGTAGCTCTCTCAAGCAGATCTGGAAGCCTTGCAGAGAAAACAAGCACAGCAGGTAGCGAAACGAAGCCGATTTCTGGCTCTGGAAGCGTCCCCAGGCTGGGAATCCAATCTCAACAGCTGGAATAAAGAAATCATAGACGCCGTGCAGAAATCCTGCCTAGGAAGCGTCCCGGCCGAAGGAGCCAGACTAAAGCTGTATCTCAAGAGGCTGGAGACTGTGGTGCCTGGCAATCCCTTTGCGCCTCATTTCCTTTCTTCCCGTCAACAGAGCTCACAAACCTGCGCGGGAGCCTTGGACCAGGAGGAGAACGCCGATGGGGAAGGGCAAGGGTTTGAAAAACACCCAGCCCTATGCTGGAGAGTGGGAAGTGGCCATCAGCCCAGAGCAGCGTGAGAGGAAGCCGTACTAGACAAGGAGGGCAGGGAGATAGGAAGGAACTGAGCAGACTGCCGAGGTTTGCAAGGCTGGGGTAGTTTTCTGTCACGATGCCCGCATCACTCCAGAGGCCGCTAAGTGAAGTGAGCTGTCCTGGGCTAAGAGAGAAGGTCCTCTCCTGGCTCAGTAACTGGGTAACAGACAGGAGACAAAGGGTGGGGACCAATGGTCAGTTTTGTAGTCTATAGGTACAGGGTCTAAATTTGCTGTACCCACTCAAGAAAGAGATCCTGGAGTCATTGTCTGAAAACAGCCACTCGATGGGCAGCGGCAGTCAAAAAAGCGAACAGAGTGTTGGGAATCATTCGGAAAGGGATAGATAATAAGACAGAAAATATAATAATGTCACTATATAAATCCATGGCACGTCCACTCCTTGAATACTGTGTGCAGTTCTGGTCGTCCCATCTCAAAAAATTATACTAGAACTGAAAAAAAGTACAGAGAATGGCAACAGAAATGATTCGGGGCATGGAACAAGTTCCATATGAGGAGAGATGAAAAAGACTGGGACTGTTCAGCTTAGAAAAGGGATGGCTAAGGGGGATATGACAGACGTCTATAAAATCATGACTGGTGTGGAGAAAGTGAACAGGGAAGTGTTATTTACCCCTTCACATCACACAAAAACCAGGGGTCACCCAAGGCAATTAACAGGCAGCAGGTTTAAAACAAACAAAAGGAAGTATTTCTTCACACAACACACAGTCAACCTGTGGAACTCCTTGTCAGGGGATGTTGTGAAGGCCAAAAGTATAACTGGGTTAAAAAAAGAATTAGATGAGTTCCTGGTGGACAGGTTCATCAATGGCTATTGGCCAAGATGATCAGGGATGCAACTCCAGGTGTCCCTAAACCTCCAACTACCAGAAGCCGGGACTGGATGATAGGGATGGATCACTTGAAATTACTGTTCTGTTTGTTCCCTCTAAGCATCTGGCACTGGCCACTGTCAGAGACAGGATACTGGGCTAGATGGACCATTGGTCTGATTCACTATGGCCGTTCTCATGGTGTCTCCTAGCCCGTAGGTTCCATGTCTCAGCTTCAGAGAGTAGAGGCCTGTGTTTGGTGCTGGGATGGTTAAGGTTTCTATGGAGAGGGACAGAGACTCCTGCCGCGCAGTCACTACAGCCCCCAGGGGCCATTTCAGCCGGCAGTGATCATGGGAAGCTGTCGGAGCCCCTGGCATCTCACAGTATGGGGGGAGTTGGTCTGGGGCCTCCGTTCCACCTCCCAGAAATATCAGCCCGTTACAGCTCCAGGCCGGCCCAGTCATGCCCATGCGAGGGGGCCAGACCCCCCTTCCCCCCCCCGAGCGAAGCCCTGAGGAAGGCGAAGGAACCGATTAAAACTGATCCAGGAAGAGAATTTTCCCATCCTCAAGAATATCACCGGAATAGCTTGAACGAAGGGACTCCTGGCTCGGGTTTCAAAGGGATCAGCCAGCGGCAGCGCTGGTGCTGGAGCCAGGGGTCAGATGGGCTGGGGAGGCTGAAGGCTTGTGTCAGTACCCCCC
>NW_020664791.1:411838-469399 GCF_002925995.2 Terrapene triunguis | reverse complement strand
GGGCGGTTGGCACTTGGGGGAATTCCCTGCTAGTTTAACTGTGGCCCCTTAGCTGAGGCAGGAGCTGAGGGGAGGGGCAGGCAGGGCAAAGGATGTGGCTTGTGCCAAGGGACCCATAAAATATCCCATTTCCTTCAGTTTCATCTCAGCGGGTGATGGGATGACTCATGCCAGGGATAGCACTGCCTTTGCTGCCATGACTGCTACAGCTCACACACAACCCCCGCCACAGCCGGTCACACCGGGCAGCTAGCTCACCCCCCAGCCAGTCGCACCGGGACACCGGGCACCCAGCTCAAACACACACACCCCAGCCAGTCACACCGGGACACCGGGCACGCAGCTCACCCCCCAGCCAGTCACACCGGGACACCGGGCACGCAGCTCACCCCCCACCCCCCAGCCAGCTGTGCCAGGGAAGGTTTTGGGCCCTCGCCAGCCCGTGTCCAGCCACACCCTCTCTATTCTTCTGCCCATTAAGCCTCCTTTGTAGGGGTCTCACTGAGGCAGGTGCCTGCCATAGACTGTTCCTGTCTTCCCACGGCTTTGCTGAGGAATGAGGACCTGTTTGTGTATTTGTGGGGTCTGTCCACTCAGCCCATCCCCCGACACGTACACACACACACACACACACTGCAGGGGAGAGGCCAGACCGAGTGAATTTGAACTGAGCAGGCTACCCAGGTCCATCCATTGCTTTGCAGATGTACCAAGGGCAGCAGGACCATGGCGGGGCTCCACAGCCCCCTGGATTTCAGTGGGGCTCCAGGCCAAGGAGGGCACATGCCTCAGCCTGAGACGCGGCTTGGCACCGGGCACACTCAGCGCGAGGGAAGCTGGCCTGGTGCCATGGCGAAGGCTGAAGGGGGGCGTGGGGGGAGCTGCCAGAACCTGCTAAGATTCGAGGGGAGGGCAGGGGCGAGCGGGGGAGGGGTGCTCCGCTGACCCATCCTCAACCCCAGGACAGCGGGCAGAGCAAACGGGAAGGCCAAAAAGAACAAAGCGCTTCGCTCCTGAGCCAGGCACTGCGACGGCAGCACAATTAGCACAATCCCCAGCGAGAGGGGGAATTAACAACCACGCTAATTATAAACTGAAGCTGTGGCTATTTTTACGCCAGCAGCCGAGGTTAAGCTCACTGGCATTTCCTCTGCTGGCCTGGCTGACCGTGTGTCACCCGGCTGGGCACTCGTGCCCGGAAGGGCTGCGTTTGGATGCCATTCCAGCGTGGCCAGCACACGGTCCCTCTCAGCAGCCAGGGAAGGCAGGGACCGGCTCAGCTTCCCGAGCGGGGGGGCCGTGCCGGCAGCACAAGGTGTGAACGAGCTCTGGTTAGAGGGGTGGGCAGCTGTCTCCCGCCAGGGGATGGGCCCACGGGGACGTTCCCGGAGCCCGTCGGGCCCAGCCCCATTCTCTTCGAAGCCAGCGGCCAGGAAGGCTCCGCGCACTGCCCTTGTGCCTGCGGGTGCCGCCCCCGCAGCTCCCATTGGTTGCAGTTCCCAGCCAATGGGAGCTGTGGAGCCAGCCCTCGGGGCGCAAGCAGCACAGGGAGCCTCCCTGGCCGCCCATGCACCTAGGAGCCGCAAGGACCCGGCGGATGCTTCTGGGATCCGTGCGGAGCTGGGGCAGGCATGGAGCCTGCCTTAGCCATGGGCCCCCGTTGCGCCGCTGACCAGATCCGCCAGGGTCCCTTTTCGACTGGGTGTTCCACTGGAAAACCGGATGTCTGGCAACCCTAAGTTCCGGCAGGAGTCCAGGGAGCCAGCGAACCCCGTCCAGAGGAACGCTGCCCGGATGCGAGCAGACAAGGGACTGGGAAAAGGTCCCACAGTGACAGGGACACCCCCCCCCCCCCGCCATCTCCACGACTCTGTGGGGCCTTGGAGGGGACCCTGCAGGTACAGCGTGGGGCCAAGGCAGCGCCATCTCCCTGCCCCACAGGGCTCCGCTAGGGCCGAGGGGGATTCACTCTCCGGGGCTCGGTCAGTTCTTGGCTGCCAGGGAGGAGGCCGGGGAGAGCCAGTTCCTGTGGTGAGGACACCTGCCAGCTGAGAAAGCCTATGACCCCCCCCCCCCCCCCACAATTCATTGCATGCAGGCCCCCAAGCAAACAGCAGGTGGTGACAGGCCCCCGCCACTCCCACGCCAGGCTGGGACTGGAGCCAGGAGGGGGACCAGACATCCCGATACAGTATTATCAGGACCATCCCCATAGTAGGGGCTTTGTCTTATACAGGGCCCTGTTCCCTCACCCCCAAACACACACACACCCCGTCCCGATCTCTCACACTTGCTATCTGGTCACCCTCGGAGCCAGTCACCTAACTGTCAAGGCGTGGCAGACTGCCCTCCCCGCTGCAGCACCCCCTCGTGGCTGGGCACGGCAGAGCAGCTCCTTCCTCACCTAGCGCCCCTGCTGATGGCTGCTCCAGCCCTGCGGGGTCCACCTCTTCGTCTGTGCCAGCCCACGATGGCTGCACTGCGGGCTGGCGCCGGGCGGACACTGAGCTAGCGTGGGTATAAACAGCGGCGTAGCACGGACAGCGGCAGCGGAGGCCATGCCGGGCATGTATCCACCTGTTCCAGGCTCAGCCCTGCCTTCCCCTTTCGACTGTCCATACGCAGGGTTCCCCTCCCTCCAGGGGCGTCCCTGTCACCCTCAGCTTCCCAGGTGCCCATCCTTCTCTCGCAGGCTTCCTGCTGGCGCTCAGCTCAGGGCTGCAAAGTTCTTCCTTGCTCTTATTTCAGAGCGCTGCCCCCCAGGGCTTCCCCCGGCATCTCCCCTCCATGGGGCTGCTGCAGGAGCTGGTCCCTCCCTGCAGCTCCTCTCCGTTGTCCCCCAAACTTCAGTCCAAGTGCCCCTTCGGCTTTATTGTCACCGCCTCTTGGGCTCCGCTGCCTCCGGCCCCCTCCCGGCTCAGGATAACCCACCCCTGGCCCCGGCTTCATTTACCCAGCCTCCTTCCCGGCTCAGACCCTTCTGGTTCTGGCTTCAGGCCTCCCAGGCTCCTCTCAGCTTTTAGCCCAAGAGAGGAAACGTCCAGCTCCCTCCCACCTGGGTCCCCTCCCTGGCCTTCTCCCACTGTCCTGCTCTCCTTCTGCTATAAAGACCCAGCTCCTCCCCAGCTGGGTTTGATCACTGTTCTCGGGGTGCCCAGGCCTGCGAGTCACCTTGTTACCCCGGGCTTCTAGGGAGTCTTGACTGGGGCTGGGTGTCAGCTCGCTACCACCACCAGCCTTTCAGCCACTCAAACCCTCTCCTCTGGGCTGGGCCAGCCAGGGCTTTGCCTTGCAGGTTAACAAGAGATGCACCCCAGTCCCCGAGTTCCCCTGTGCTATCCAGCCCCTGACACTGGCTCTCACAGAAACCCCAGCGCTCCTGCCCCTCAGGAGCAGTGTGCCCCGGTGTACCCTAAACCGTTGCTCCTGTAATACCCACGGCACTTGGAAGGGAACTAAAGAAGGTAAATTTAAGAAAGAACAGAGATTCCACTAGGAATAAGAGAGAGGGTGGAAACAAATGGTTACAACACAAAACAAAATCACAAAACACGAACTAGGGCCTACACATGAATAGTTATTGTTCCTATCTATCAAAGCAGGTTCTGCCCCCCACCGCACCCACCAAGTTCAGTCTGTTGCAGAGCTGGCTGGCTTCACAGGAACCAGGATCCAAACTTTTATGAAAAACACCCCTGCTCCCCAAGATGTTTTCTCAGTGATGGGACACAGAGGGCCTCTCCCCACGCGGTGGTATATTGAAATAATCTTTTGTCTCTGTTCATAGACCGGGGGATTCCCTGCCTGTCTGTTCTACGTTTCCTTTTTTACCTCCAAGTGATTTCAATGTTTTGCAATTATCTCTGATGGATTTCCATGGATAGTCTTGGGATGGAGCAAGGCTGGACAACTGAGCCTTGCCTTACATCACCTGCTAACCCAGGAGGGGTGACAACTCCCTCCTGCTGGAATGGGCCATCACCGAGACATCTTCTCCCCTGGTGACTGACTTTTACTCTAAGACCACAAAGCAGACTGTCACTATAGTTACATTATGCCTTAATACATTACCCGTATATACAACTCACAATGATTATGAGTCTTGATAAGTTATACCCTGTCTGTAGATACCTTACATGATACCCCTTATGGATAAATACCCTGCAAGACATATTTGGTGTAGTGAATTTGTCAGGTCTGAGGTGAGAGTTCTTTGCGAAGAACTGCAGACCCTTTGCCAAGAGGTCTCTGTGTCACAATCAACAATTATGCCTTTCACCCTCCAGGTGCCACCCACTGTCCTCATTAGGCCCAGACTCCAGTTAACCCATGGTTAACCAGTGATGGGTTTATACATCCTATCACCTGTACATACCCCACTAGCCATGCTCTGAGTCAGCAAGCGCGCCAGAGATGGAATTTCTGTCCTCCGTCTAAAGAGAGGGATGGGTCCCACCAAGTGACAGATGGTGTCCTTTTGTTGGAGGAGCACATAGGAAGCCCAGGAGTGACTCAATATGGAGAGGGATTTCCCCACCTCTCTCTAGTGCCCATCCCCATAGTATCTCAGAAGGAACAATGTGACGAAGCCAAGGAATGAATTCCCACCTCCCCGGCAGAGAAGAGCATACAGGTGTTTTTTCCAGGTCTGGGTTGAGGTCATGGCTCATGTCTAGGTGGACAGGACTGAGCTCCAGTTGTCTGCACTGGACACAACCTGCAGAGGCACAGGGCCTCAGATTCAGTGGCTCTGTAGAGTGCTGCTGAGAGTTTGTGTTGAGAGGTCTCCTTTTGTGGGTGTGTGGTTTTGGTAATCCTAGCAGCTGTAAGAGCTGGATATTAGAGGAAGGTCAACATGAGTCATTCCCCTGTCCACATCTCTGTGTGCCGGGGGTCCCCCAGAACTTGGACCCTGAGAATATAGCTTAGGAAACGCTGCACATTGGAAAGTTTTGCTCCTAGGGAAAAGGAAACAAACCCAGAGCAAAGCCTGAACTTTAACCTAAAATCTCCCCACGTGCGTGCTGCTGGCTGCACTTCTCCAGCCACACGGGCCCTGGCTGGCTCCTCGGGGCTTTCCCTCCTTGGAGAATGTGGTATTTTCCCCTGCTGGTTGACCGCCTTGCATTTTCAGCTGCGCCACCTGAAAGGCCGATTGTGCAGCGTGGCCAGGAAACGGCCCGGCAGGAGCTTTGGCTGTGAGTTGTGTCTTTTCCAGTCCAAATGGAAGAGAATGGGGCCTCTGTGCAGTGCTGCCCACACTAGCCGCAGGGCTCCAAATCCAGGGGAAAAGTGCTCGCAGCCTCCAAGGAGGGAGAGAGATGGAGTGAAGCTTGGTGCTTGGTGGCCTGAGATGATCGTCATCACCTTCACGAGCATTACTGGACGGTCCCCTCACAGCTTGCAGGGGGAAAGGACATAGGATCATAGAAAGGTTGGGCTGCAAGGGCCCTCAAGACATCAGCCAGTCCATCCCCTGCGCTGAGGCAGGACCAAGTGAATCTAGAGCGCCCCTGAAAGGTGTTTGTCCAACCTCCAGTGACGGGGATTCCACGACCTCCCTTGGAAGCCTGTTCGAGAGCTTAACCACCCTGAGAGTTAGAAACATTTTCCTAATATCGAACCTAAGTCTCCCTTGCCACAGATTTAGCCCATTGCTTCTTGTCCTGCTTTCAGTGGACATGGAGAACAACTGATCACTGTCCTCTTCATAGCAGCCCTTCACATAGTTGAAGAATGTATCAGGTCCCCCCTCAGTCTCCTTTCCTCCAGACTAAACATGCCCAGTTTTCTAACCTTTCCTCACATGTCAGGTTTTCTAAATCTTTGAGCATTAGTGTTGCTCTCCTCTGGACTCTCTCCAATTTGTCCACATCTTTCCTAAAACGCGGGGCCCAGAACTGGACACAGCGCTCCAGCGCGTCTTCACCCGTGCTGAGTACAACAGGACAATGAGCGCCCATGTCTTACATACAACACTCCTGTTCATACACCCAGCATGAGCGTAGCCTTTTCCACACCTGTATCACGTTAACTCGTCTTCAATTTGTGATCCACTCTACCCTCCAGCAGTGCTACCAGTTATTCCCCAGTTTGCAGTTGGGCATTTGAATTTTCCTCCCCACTGTAGCACTTTGCACTTGATTGAATTTCATCTTGTGGATTTCAGACTAGTTCTCTCATTTGTCCCAGTCACCCTGAACTCTAAGGCGCGTGCCAAGGGGCACGTTGAACAGCTGTGGCATGTCACACCGAGGATACCAGGCATCTCAGAAACTGCTCTCACCATGTTCTTTCCTTCGAGTGCTAATTCTGTTTTACGGGCCGGCACAGTGGGGGTCCTGGGGTGGATCGGTCCAACCAGACTCCGTCTCCTGCCTCTGCCAGGTGTAGTGTCTGATGTGGCAGAAGATGGCGAAAGGCCCTGGCAATGCAACTGGGGTAAAGAGCAGCCCAGGCACAGCAGCGCTGATTAGCCCGATGTTGGCATTTGCAGCTCCAAGTGTTATGATGATTACTAGGGGACGGATGGCCCAGTGGCTTGGGCGCTAGTCTAGGACTCTGGAGACCTGGGGACAATTCACTGCTCTGCTATAGACTCCCCCACGACCTCAGGCAAGTTATGAAAGGTCTGATCCTCAATTGTTTTAGGCTCCTAACTTTCGCTGACGTTTGAGGCTCTGGCCCTTCGTCTCTCTGTGCCTTTACTCCCCACCTGTCCCATGGAGATAACAGCCCGGCCTACCTCGCAGGGCGGTGAGGTGCTCAGATGCTCCGATCATGGAATCCATATAAGTGCCATAGAGAGATGATACAGTAGTTGGATAATTATGCCTCTCTTAAAATCCATCTGCCTTCTGGGCTCTCTGCAGACACAGACCCCCCCCGGCTGGCTACGCCCCGTGGGCAACCGGCATTACTAGAGTCTGTGACGAAGTGGGACTGTTCTTAATGTTTCCTCTGAATACTGTAGGGGTGCCTCGGTTTCCCCTATGCATTTCTTAAGTCTCTAGGTGGTGGGATAAGGGGGTGTAACTGTTGCAGAGCAAAGGGCCCACACTCTGTCTCCTGGCAACTAATGGCCTGGGCCCCTCCCCCCTGTAAGGTGATAGCTAAAGGTGTTGGAGAACAAAGGAATCAGGTGACCTCCTGGCCCGGGAAAGGGTCAAAGCCCAGAGGAGGAGGGGCTGGAGGGTGAGTCAGTTTGGAGTTAGCTGGGGAGGAGGAGTGAAGTGCAGACGTGGGTGTCTGGCTCACTGCCCCCCAAAATGGACCCAGCTGAGGGGTCCTGTTCTCTGTACCTACAAGCTCTGTTTTAGACCGTGTTCCTGTCATCTAATAAACCTCTGTTTTACTGGCTGGCTGAGAGTCACATCTGACTGCAAAGCGGGGGTGCAGGACCCTGTGGCTTCCCCAGGACCCCGCCTGGGCGGACGCGCTGTGGGAAGTGCACGGAGGGGCATATGCTGAATGCTCCAAGGTCAGACCCAGGAAGGTGGAAGCCGTGTGAGCTTCTTGCCCTGAAGACAGTCTGCTCACAGAGAGGAGACTTCCCCAGAGTCCTGCCTGGCTTTGTAGGGAGCAGTTCCAGAGCATCGCCCGGGGACTCCATGACAGAGTCACTCAGCCTTTTTAGCATTAAACAATGATTTATTTTTGGCCAGAAAATGGCCTTACACCAGTGGTTCCCAAACTGGGGTTCGTGAACCCCTGGGGGTTCACGAAATGTTACAGGGGGTTCTTGGAAAAAAATTCCCTAATGGTGGACAGAGCTGTCCCTGGGGACCCCAGGCAGCATGGGGCCAGCAGCCCGGAGCCACTGGACTTCCACGAGCTAAGCAGATCAAAGCAAGCAGATCTATCACACTGAGGAGATTTAAACTTCAAGACTCCTTATAAGAAATGGAAAGGGAGGTGGATAGTTTTTGCTGTTTTTAAAATTAAATAGGCAGCTAGTATTGTTTTATTTTAATTATTATGAAGAACAAGTTTAAGCTTTGTTGTAATGTGCATTGTTTGCCTGGACTGCTCAAGACCTGAATGTTTGTGTAGGAGGAACTCTTTGAGTTGGCTTCTTAAATACCGTCATGAGGTTTCACATCTGATACTCCTTGATGAAACATAGGAGCCTTGTCTTATAACAGGCTTATTCAAAGTGATACAAGCTACGAAAGTGAGATCTTGGAAGAGTGTCACCATTTTTATAATATAATAAAAATACTGTAATGATAAATAGTGTGTAATAGATTCATAGATTCATAGATTCTAGGACTGGAAGGGACCTCGAGAGGTCATCGAGTCCAGTCCCCTGCCCGCATGGCAGGACCAAATACTGTCTAGACCATCCCTGATAGACATTTATCTAACCTACTCTTCAATATCTCCAGAGATGGAGATTCCACAACCTCCCTAGGCAATTTATTCCAGTGTTTAACCACCCTGACAGTTAGGAACTTTTTCCTAATGTCCAACCTAGACCTCCCTTGCTGCAGTTTAAGCCCATTGCTTCTTGTTCTATCCTCAGAGGCTAAGGTGAACAAGTTTTCTCCCTCCTCCTTATGACACCCTTTTAGATACCTGAAAACTGCTATCATGTCCCCTCTCAGTCTTCTCTTTTCCAAACTAAACAAACCCAATTCTTTCAGTCTTCCTTCATAGGTCATGTTCTCAAGACCTTTAATCATTCTTGTTGCTCTTCTCTGGACCCTTTCCAATTTCTCCACATCTTTCTTGAAATGCGGTGCCCGGAACTGGACACAATACTCCAGCTGAGGCCTAACCAGAGCAGAGTAGAGCGGAAGAATGACTTCTCGTGTCTTGCTCACAACACACCTGTTAATACATCCCAGAATCACGTTTGCTTTTTTTGCAACAGCATCACACTGTTGACTCATATTTAGCTTGTGGTCCACTATAACCCCTAGATCCCTTTCTGCCGTACTCCTTCCTAGACAGTCTCTTCCCATTCTGTATGTGTGAAACTGATTTTTTCTTCCTAAGTGGAGCACTTTGCATTTGTCTTTGTTAAACTTCATCCTGTTTAACTCAGACCATTTCTCCAATTTGTCCAATGCATGTCATAAAAACAAATTTTATATTTCCCAGATCACTGCTTTTATAATTTATACTCAGATAAAGGAGAAAATCCCTGGAAATATTCATTTTTAGGAGGGGGTTCGCGAGACTTGACATTTTAGTGAAAGGGGTTCACAGGTTGTTGAAGTTTGGGAACCACTGCCTTACACCAACCACATGTCCTGAGCAGTTCTCGTGTGTATGTCCTTTGTGATCAACCCGCCTGCCCTTCGCAGTGGGTGACCCCTTGGTCTGGTCCAACAGGAGAGGGTACTGGTCGGTCTCATGGTGCCCCTCCTCAGGGCCGGCTCTAGCGTTTTTGCCACCCCAAGCAGCAAAAAAATAAAAAAATAAAAAATAAATAAGTAAAAAAAAGCCGCGATCGCGATCGGCGGCAGCTCTACCACCGCTTCATTCTATGGCGGCAATTCAGCCGCAGGTCCTTCACTCCGAGAGGGAATTGCCGCCGAACGCCTGGACGTGCCGCCCCCCTCTTCATTGGCCGCCCCAGGCACCTGCGTGCTATGCTGGTGCCTGGAGCCGGCCCTGCCCCTCCTTAAACCCTCACTCAGGAGCCCTCCAGCTCCTCTCGCCAGAGCTAAATAAGCCTCGTTTTTGCAGCCTTGCAGGGTGTTTACTTGCAGAGTGTTCAAGAAACAGTCCTCAAACACTGTTCCCTTATGCACCAGGGCGCGGCAGCGTTCGGGGTTGGAGATCAAACCAATGGAAAATGAAGCTAGAGCCAGTTTTGGCCTCACAGGAGGAAGACGTGGGGAAGGATCAACACCGAGCACCAGTCACGTCAGCCTAAATTTCAGGAAAACCAAGAACATCCTCAAAGCCATGAGCACAATGAAGATTCTCGTCAGCCCTCCTAAGGTCCCGTGCAGTTGTTAATTCTGTCATCCCCCAGCCCGCTGTGCACGCCAAGGGATGGATAGCCTTCAGCGAGCTGGGCACGGGCAGGGGGTCCGGCTGAGCTGAGAGCGCCAGCGGCTGCACGCTGTGGGCCTGGGCAGCATGGCGCATGGAGCTGGAAACCTGACGACTCCCCGGGTGGGATGGGAAAGCTGCAAACGTCTGTCGTTTCTGCAGAGGTGATGGCAGCAACCCCCCTGCTCGGTCGGTGTAACCATCTTCAACACACGGAGCCTGTCTGGCCATTGGAGACAGGCCGGCCTGACGGGGGTGGGGGTCCCCGGCACGGAGTGCCCCTGAGGACTAGCACCTTGGTGGGCAGAAGGTGAGCGCACAAGGGTGCCGGATGGGATCCCATAACGCAGGGGCACTGGGCCTGGCCAGGCAGGAGGCGCAGCCCGAGCCGCACACCCCAGAGCGGCTCAGGCTGGAAGAGCTCCTGCCTGTGCCAGGCTTGCAGCAGTGTGTCTGAGCCACCTCCTGAGGCCAGGGCTTGTAGAGCGCTGGGAGGACAAGCGCTGTCAGTGCCCCCAGCACTGGGCCCTCCAGTTCAACCCAGCCCCGCCTGGGAGTGAGGGTGGGGCTCTTCAGGGATACACACCCCAGCCCTCCTCTCCCAGAGGCCCCCCACACCGGCCTGCAGCGCTCCTGGCCGGAGCCCCAGCCAGGCTGAGGGGCCAGGATCTGACCACACAGCATTCCTGGTGCAGGCTGGTCCCAAGGATCTGCCCCCTCCCAGTCCAGCTCCCGGCCTGGCCTGCCTCCCCTCCCAGCCGGCTGCCTGCAGCTGCCCGGAGCCCAGTCGCCTGGGACACGAGTGCAGCCCTCAGCTGCCTGATGCACCCAAGCAGGAGGCAGCAGGGCCCAGCCCCGCAAAGGTATTTAGGCGCCTAACTCTCATTGGACTCAATGGGAGTCAGGTGCCTAAATACCCGTGAGGCTCTGGGCCCTGGTTCCTGACCCTGCGGGACAGTCGTGAGTTGCCCTCGGTGCAGCCAGACCGAGCATTCGACCCGCTGCCTTTACCACCAGTGGCAAAGCTCCCTCAGTGAGACCAGGATCGGGCCCACGCTGCAGCATGGCACGTGGCACCTCTGATAGGTCCCCAGGATTGGGGGTGCTGAGCAAACCTCCCCTGCACTGCCCCACCCCACCCACCCCGGAGGGCGCCCATGAGCAGGAGGGGCGCAAGCTCACTCTGTGCCCCCTCCACTCGCTCTGCCAAGGAGACCAGGCAGCGCCAGCTGGGGCGGTGGGTTATGTGATGTGGGCACTGGGCTGAGACAGCCCCCAACTCATTCCCTGCCAGCCCCCAGCAGCCAGCAGCAGGGACCTGCTCTCAGGCCCTAGGACCCGGCGAGACGCGGCCGCCCAGCACAGGGCTCCATGAGCTGTGCTGTAAGGGAGCAGGCCCAGAGGAAGCATGGCCCAGAGGTCAGAGCACTAGCCTCTGGCTTGGGAGGGCTGGGTTAAGTCCTGTGTGACTTTGGGCAAGTCACCTGTCCTCTGTGTGCCCCCGGCGGCCACCACTGCAGAGCCCACGCTGCTGAGGATGGAGGCCTGGCCTCAGGCAGCTCGTTAGCACATCCTCTGCTGAGACAGGGCTCGGAGCTGCACAGCCACTGCCGTGGGGGAGCAGCGTTACCACAGAGCTCCCTCCCGCCCAGATGCGCCGGGCTGCGCGATCCCCTCCCGCAGGACAGTCCAGGGCTTAGCCCGAAGGCTACATCCAGGGCTGGCTGCGCGGCTCCGCACGGCCTGGACCTGAGTCTGCTGCTCCCTGGGCGCCTGCCGCTTCTGGCAGCGGACAGCCTGGGGGGCTAAGGACCGCAGGATGCGCTGCCCACCGGCCGTGCTCCCCGGGGCCCTGCCTGGCCCAGGCGCACGGCGTAAGCCTGCAGGGACGCCAGGAAGTTGCTTGTGCAGCTAGGTGGATCCCCAGCTGGTTGCTACGACAGACCCTGCTCCTCTGCCTTGCTTCTGACCCTTGGCGCTGGCTCTACCCACTAGCCCTGCCCATCCATGCGCCGGCTGTGGCGGATGGACGTGCTGTGACCAATCAGAATAAGACGTTTCCCTCTCTAATTTCGACACCTCTGAATGATCAGATCCAGCTTCAGCCCTTAAACTTCCTAGCCCCCGGCTTGCCAAGAATAAGGCGGGGTGGGCATGGTGGATTTAACCCTTATTGGCAGTGTGGACTTGGGAAGAATGGCCACTCCAGCGAGTCAGGACACCGCTGGCTTCTAAAGGAGGCCTCGGGACACGCAAGCAGCTGTTGGACTGTTGCTCAGGGTTCGGAGCAGGGGTTTGGAGAACCAAAGGGATTTCCTAACTCCTTGGCTCTCTTGTCACGCGTGTGCCTGGCATGTCGCTCCTTCCCGGCGCAGGGAATTCCCCTATGGACTTACTAGGCCGACACCCTGGGACTCTCTTTCTAGCTTGGGTGGTTGCTTAATCAGGGCCTGAGCATGTTGACAATGGCAGCATCGCGGCTAAACTTTCACAAGCACCGAAGTCAGGAAATTCGGGGTTATGGCAAAGCCGCCGCGGTGCACAGACTGGGCACGTCTTGGGGCGCTGCTTGTTCCTGGAGGGCAGCATGTATCCCAGGGCATGACCTTGTCACCCCTTCCTCTGGGAGCTCCTGCGGGCGCTGGGGAGTCTGCGTGCCATAGGAGGGCTTGCAGGATCCACCTTCCTGCCTTGGCACTGCCGCGTCCCGGGAGTGAGCCAAAGGGGCGCCCAGGGGATTGGGCTGCTGGAGCCATTTGGCTGTGTCCTGTGCTCAGAGATATTAGACACTTAGCACTGGAAGGCTCTGAGCGCAGAGGGCGGCTGGCGGGGGGGGGCTGGAGAGAACGGGGGGGCTGGGAGCTGGGAGCCCCTGCGGGGGGGCCGGGAGTGCTGGGCATGGTGCTTCCCTCCAGTCCGGCTCCCTTCCCCAGCCAGCCCTGCAGTATTTTTAGCTCTGGGATGCTCAAGGGCCCAGCTGATAACACTGCGGGGCGGCACCACGACAGGCTCCTTACAGTCTCCGTGGCGGCCTTGGCATGCGCGTCACCCTGGAGCTGAAGGGGACATGGAGGGAGCTTCCCTATTTCATCAAAGGGCTCCCCCCTGTGTCCCAGGGACCCGCCCCCAGGCACTCACACCCCCTGTGTCCCAGGGACCCGCCCCCAGGCACTCACACCCCCGTGTCCCAGGGATCCGCACCCCCGGGCGCTCACACCCCCCTGTGTCCCAGGGACCCGCACTCCCGGGCGCTCATACCCCACCTGTGTCCCAGGGACCCGCCCCCAGGCACTCACACCCCCCTGTCCCAGGGACACGCTCCCCTGGGGCATTTACACCCCCCTTTGTCCCAGGGACTTGCCCCCCCGGGCACTCACACCTCCCTGTGTCCCAGGGACCCGCACCACTAGGCACTCACACCCCCCTGTGTCCCAGGGACCTGCAGTCCTGGGCACTCACACATCCTCTGTCTGCCAGGGACCCGTGCTAACCTAGAGCCCTGGGCACCTACACCCCCTGAACCTCAGGGCTCCACACTCTGCGCTCGCTCACACCCAGGGGTGGGTGCTGCTGTGCCATCCCTGGGGCAATGGGGCACATGATGCAGTCGTCTACCAGCAGCAGAGACCCCTCCCCAGCCGCTCCAACCTCCATCCAGAGTGAAGAAATGGGGCTGCTCCATCCCTGGCCTTTGGCTTGTCCCCACACAGCCCCCGGGGAGTGACTCGGGGCTGTGAAATTGCAGGCAGCGTGGGGGCATGTGCAGGGTGGGCTGAGCCGTGGGGCCTGGCTGCTCCTCACTGGACCTCACGTCCGCCACGAACCCATTTGGGTTCTTGCAAACAGCAATATCACTCAGCCGGGACCCCAGCCTCTGCCTCCTAGCATCTGGCACCCCTGGCTGGAGCCACGTGCTCGGCCCACCGCTCCTGACCAGGGGTCTGCAAGCAGTAACCAGGCACAGCGGCCTTTGCGCCGCAGCTGGGGTGAACGGCCTAGCCAGATGCAGCCAGCCCTGGGCTTGGAGGCGCAATCAGGGAAGCCACCAGAGTTTCCAGGGCCGCAGCCCAGGGTGGTGGCAGAGCCGGCCGGGAACAGAGGGTTCCTGCCTGCTGACAGCACGGTTTGTATCTTTACTCTGGGAGCCAGAGAGACCCACCAGCTCTGGCTGTGCCCACCGCCCTCAGCAAAGACTCCAGCAGCGTCCTGTCACACAGCCGCCCCGTCGGCATGTGCACGGCCCAAACTTCCTGGCTAAGGAAAAGATTCTGGCCCTTTTGGTTTCAACCTTCCTCCTGAGCCCAGGCCATGCTGTCTGGCTGAGCCAGCCAATAGCATGAATGGCCCTCCCATTCACCTTGGCAGGCTGTTGACCCTGAACCCTAATGATGCCAGTTTAAGTGGCAGCCTTGTTACTGGTTTCAGCAGACCCCTTCAGCTACTCAGGGATTGTGGCTGGAGTCTGAGTATAGCCTTCCCCCACCCCCACCCCCACCCCCACCCCCATCCGTGCGTACCAGATCCAGCCTGCCACGCAGCGTAACTGGCACATGTGTGACAGCGCTGAGGCCAACCCTAGGCGTGGCTGCTGCGCCACTCCTCACCTGGCATGTGAGTTCCTGGCATTGGGACAATCTGGCCCCTGCCCCCCACCTTCCCTCACACCTCACCCCCACCTTGCCAGCCCATCCATCCTCGGGAGCCTAACGAAGTGCTGAAGAAGGTCAGCTCATTAGCGGCGGGTTCCGTGGTGCCAGCCTCCTCCATCCCACAGCCGGGTGACGTCTGCATGCCCCATCCCCGCAGCCTGGGGGCTGCCTCTCCCCACCCCCGGCACAGAAGCCCTTTCATTCCCTGCCCTGCTGCCTGTCGCCCGCTGTGTTTTGCTTGGACGGAGAAGCTGGACCGGTGCTGGGCTGCCCTCCCCTTCCTGGCCCCCCTCCCCGCTCCTGCTGCTGACACACGCTCCAGCTCTCGCCCCCCTGTGTGCACCGGGCCCTGGTGCGTGCACAGATTGCTCATTCTTTGCCTGCTTCCCCCCCAACCCCCAGCCTGGCCCAGCTCGCGGGCCCAGGGCTGGCAGGCCGGCCTTCTGCTGCACAATGCGCCTCCTTGTTCGCCCCGTCGCAGGGCCGGCTTTCGGGGAATGGCAGGGAATCGCCTCCATTTCCTGCTGGAGTTTTATTACATTCTCCATAGAAATAAATAAATACCATAAAAGAAAGCCCAGGCCAGCTCGGAGTCTCTGGGACGGATGCTGGAGCCGAGCCTCCCGTAGCAGCATCGAACCTCGACTCACGCCGAGGGGCCCCCCGGCCCAGGCGCCTCCTGGGGAACCCACCCTCTTCATGGCAGTGGGGCACTGGGCATGCCAACGCCTGGCCCTGCCTGTGGGTCCTAGACCCCACACCACACCCTGCTCCTGAGTGCCGGATCCAGCCCCTCGCCCCAGCCTCTGAGCGCAGGAGCCACCCAGATGGGGCGCAGGATCCACGCAAATCCATCGCCACATTCATCCACCTAGAGTGCATGATCCACCCCAAGCCATCCCCTCCTGCCCCAGGGTGTAGGAGCCACCTCTAATTCCAGCCCCAGCCTGAATACAGGATCCTTCCTCACCCCTATCCCTCTGCCCCAGGGTGTAGGAGCCACCCCTACCGCACTCACACCCCCTCCGGGGGAAGCAGAATCCACCCCCCACCCTCCTGACTCAGAGCGCGGGATCCCCTGCCCCCAGGAAGCGGCAAGGCCCCAGCGTCCCCCACCGGCCATTTACAGCTGGGATTGCCGGGTGGGGGGGCACGGGCGTGACACACAGTGCTGCGGCCACTCCCTTGGTGGGCCTGGAGACCCCCCGCCCAGCCTTGTGCTCAGGGTGGGACATCTGGACGCCCAGCACCGTGGGCAGGGGCTGCAGGCAAAGCGTTCTACCCGCTAGTGCCCAGCTTGGCGCGTGTGCCCGGGTCTCTGCGTGCCCTGGGAAGCGGCCGCGGGCAGGCACCTGCCCATTCAGTCTCACTCTGCTGTGGCTCCAGCACTGCTTCTCCTGCAGGCCTGGAGCCATCCCCCAGCTCAGTGTCCCCCGGCCCTGGAGAGCTGGCACCATCCTGCAGAGCGGCAGGCAGGGGCTGCGACCACTGGCCAAAGGCCACCGAAGGCCACGGGCGTCTCTCCCCTGATGTCAGTGGGGTTTGGACCAGGCCCGGCTGCCGTGACTGAGCTGAACGGAGCAGGAGGCAGGGAGGGGCGTGGGGGGATCCCCCAGGAGAGAGAAGGGGGGAGCAGCATCGAGGGCCCCACAGCAGCGGCGCTGGCTGAGATTGGTGCTCTGCATCCTGGAAGGACTCACCCCAGCCGGGCCAGGAGAGCGAGGGTGGCGCGGAGCAGTCGCTCCGAGAGGGGAGCGTTGGTGCCGTGGGCACGGAGAGACGGTGGGTCCCCAGAGGAGGCTCTCCCAGCTGGGGATGCCCTGGCTCTGGGCATAGCAGGGGCAGCTGGATGGGCCGTGCACACCAGGCTGGTGTGGCCAAAGCATGGGGCTGGCACCGCACGGGCCAGCTCTGAGCAGAGACCGTTGGCACTTGACAGGCTGCAGCTCTCAGCAGAGCTGGGCCAGCCACCTAAAAACCATCCAAAAAAGAAAGAAAAAGTCAGGCTCCCACCGAATCAAACCCGTTGATTTTCCAGTGAAACGAACAAGGCGAAGATTTTCGTTTCATTTGAAGTTTTTAACAATAAAATGGAGTGAAATTCTGCAACGAACCCTCTGGCTGAAAGGCAAGGTCGAAATGGCTCATTTCAGAAACACCCAAACCAACCCTGCCTCTCCGGAAGGGGCGGGGCTTCCGGTCATGCCAAGAGGGTGGGACCATAGCTTGGGGGCGGGGCTGCAGAGAGGTCCCACGACATGGTGTGCCTGGGTTGCGCTGCTCGCCCCTGCCTGTTTTGCTTAATGACACACGGACCATCTGGGCCGCAAGCACCTGGAGAGTCCCTACAGCCAGGGAAGCCAGGGCCAGAAACGCCATCCAAGACCTAGTCTGGCTAAAAGGCCCACACGCAATATACAAACCCTGGCCTGCCTGTGGGGCTGAGACCTGCTGAGGGCCCTGGCTCATTGGCACAGGGGGGCCAGGCCATTCTGGATTCAGGGGATGGGAAATGCCCCACAGCCTGGGCCAGCTCCCGCCTGCAGCCCACACTTCCCTTTGCTCAGCTGCGTCCTCCGCAGCTGTCAATCATCCTGGTATGGAAACATGAGGCCTTTCCCCACGGCTCCTTGCCTCCTATGTTAACCCAACCAGCACAGGTGCCATGGTCTAGAAGATGCTCCATGGGGTTATTTACGGGATGCACTGAACAATGCACATCAGCTTCAGTAATATCATCCCTTAACAAGGGCAGCTCGGCCTGGGAGCACGGTCCACAGCTCTGCTTCCCATCCAGCGGCAGACGGTTTCTCGCCGAGAGATCAGCTGTGCTGTTTGCTCTTCCTGCCAGGGTGTGCCATCATTACAGGGGCCCAACCAAGGATGTGCCAGCGACATCAGTCACTACTGACATAGCCAAACTGGGGTGCGGGGTGGATACGTTACCATGGGCTCTTGGGCCCCCGGATTCACAAGCATCACTCATTTTTGTGAGCCTCAAGTAACTGCCCAGACACCACGGGTGTCATTGGCCATTGAACCTGGGAGCTGCAGCACCAGCAGGACAGGCCTCTCCCACGCGCGCTACAGAAGAACGCCTGTAACACTGGTGGACTCAGCAGGTTGTTAGAGAGGGAGACATGGGCACACGCAGAAGGCCAGTGGATTACATGCTCCCCCATTAGACAAGCTCGTCCCAAGGGTCTAAGGTCTACAGTAGTTCAAGTGCTACCTGCAATCAGATGGCACCGTCCCGGCCGAGCTCCAGGCACACACATTGCCCCACGGAAGAGCCTGCGGTGCTGTCAACCCACCATGAGGCCACATGCCCAGGAAACTAAGCAGTGAGGCTCGGCACTCTCTTGTGACGCCACCCTCAGATACCTGCTCACCCCAGCCTGTTTGCTTTCTCAGCACCTAGCCTGCGGCCAAGCAAATTCACAGGTGCTAAACCAGGCTTGGACGCTGGGCTGGCTAGACGGAACTCAGCTAGCCTGCCTGCCGTGACTTTACTCCTGCAGTGACCTGCCATTTTGACAAGATGACCCATGACAGAGTCACTTGCACAAACACAGGCTGGGGATGGACAGCTGGAGCCTCAGTTTTAAACACTAGAAAGGCAGGCAGGAGCCCAGGGCTACGTTCCACCATCCACATTCCAGCCTCTCCCCATTCTAAGCTCAGGGCATGTCTTCACTACCCGCCGATCCAGCGGGTAGCAATCAGTCTATCGGGGATCGACTTACCGCGTCTAGTGAAGACGCGGTAAAATCGATTCCTGATGGCTCTGCCGTCGACTCCGGAAATCCACCGCGGCAAGAGGCGGCAGCGGAGTCGGCGGCAGCGGTCGACTTTCCCGCATCCTCACCGCCAGGTAAGCCGACCTAAAATACGCAACTTCAGCTACGGTATTCATGTAGCTGAAGTTGCGTATCTTAGGTTGGACCCCCGCTGTAGTGTAGACCCTCAGCCTCTGACCTTTGGGTTTGGGGTCAGACGTGCTGGTTCCATCATAGAAAGGTTGTGGCATCTCTGCGTAGGCTTTGAGCCGTGTGCACTTTGTTGTTGATTCAGATCAAGCCAGATCTCCAGAGGCCTCAACAATATGATCCCTCAAGTTCTCCGAATCCTCTGACGGCTTTTGGAAGTTTAGTGCCTCTCTCGAAGGCCCTGTTTTCTGTGCACAAGGCCTGCTGTGCTTTGATCAGAGTGCTCCTTGTGCTCACAGCAAATTGCAACATACCTGTGGTAGCTGGCTGCAAATATCGTTCCGGGAGTTCTACCAAGCGTCACCAGGAAGCCGGGGCATCAAGCCTCCAGCCGTGCAGCCGGTGAGGGCTTGGGAAGCTCGAGCACTGTGGTAGCTTTTCCTTCTCTCTCGGCGAGGTCTAAGGTTTACGGTTAGTGCGCCCAACACCAGCAGCGCAGGCCGAAGTCCTCTCATCTCTTCCATTCCATTTTCAGGGTCTAAGCAAGTGGCTGAGCCATTCTTGTCAGACTTCTCTCTCCATTCTCAGATGGGCTCTTCAGCGACGTTGAGTCAGAATATGCTGCTCTTTGCTTTTCAGGCGTGGGGGCAGTACCATTGCATAGGAACCTGTTTTTCCCGCCTGGCAGGTCGTAGCCTTTATTGGGTCGTTTCTTGTGTTTGTCCACACACCTTGCATGGAATGCCAACACTGGGTCTTCTCTCTCTTCCTTTCATCTTGTCCTCTGTTTCTTCTGCAGCATCTAGTAATGGGCCTGTGAGCTTAAATCTGTCTGGAGGAGCATATCCTAGAGTAAAGTGCTTCAGTTCTTTCTAGAAATCGCTTATCTGGTGCTACGCAGAAGGTGACAAGCTGAAGTGGTTGCCTTGGGGTTGTTTTGCTGGCATAAACAGCAGTTAATCTTTGCCATTTTTGGGGTGTGGAGGTCAGGGACAGCGCCTGATTGAAGCTGATGCCGGAGAGGCCTAGAACAAGGACATGAATGATCACGGCAGCTTTGTTTTGATGGGGACAATGACAAGGAGGGCACGTCAACACTACAAAATTAAGTTTGCTTAATTAATTTACGTTGGCATACAGCCACCGCAGTAATTCCATCCCTCGTGGGTGTCTACATTTTGCTCCTTGTGTCTGCAGTGCGCGTCCTCACCAGCAGCGCTTGTATCGATTGTACTGGCAGCGTGGGGCATTGTGGGATGGCTTCTGAAAGCCAGTAACGGTCGACATACGCAATGCAGTGTCTACACTGACACTGCGTTAACCTAACTCCATCAACCTGGACTCTACACCGCACATGGAGGTGGAGTTATTAAGTCCGCATAGCAGGGCAGTTACATCAGTGGGACAGAAATTTTAGTGTAGACACTTCCATAGTTAGGTCGATGTGAGCTGCCTTGCATCAATCGAACTCCCTAGTATAGACACCAGACCTGAGAAAACGTTCCTCAGTGTTCTTCTTTCCCACTTCACTAGACAGTGTTTCAGGCAGCGGCACATTGGATCCTGAAGAATCTGAAGCACTCGATTTTCTACCCCTTTTGAGATGAGTATGAATCTTTTCTGTCTTGCTGTCCAACAACTCCTGATGTTTGTATTTTCCTTTCAAAGTATTATGGTTTCATTACTTCAGTCCCTCGTTTCTTATCACTTTCTGCAAGTTTAGGTGAGCTGAGTCAGATCAGCTCATACAATGATGTCTGGTAACCTCTGATCCCCAGTTACTGTATTGATCAGCAGCTTTCACCGTTCCAAAGAGAAAGCATAGAACAGCAGGGTTGGAAGGGACCTCAGGAGGTCATCTAGTCCAACCCCCTGCTCAAAGTAGGGCCAATCCCCAAACAGATTTTTGCCCCAAATCCCTAAATGGCCCCCTCAAGGATTGAACTCACAACCCTGGGTTTAGCAGGCCAATGCTCAAACCACTGAGCTATCCCTCCTCCCTTCATCCCCCCTTTAACAATTCACAGCTCCACCAACTCCCCTCTCCTCAACACCCAGTCAGCACTGATCCCACTCACAAGCCACGCCCCTCTCTCCAGTGGCTCCACCCATTCCTCTAGGCTTCTAGACAGTTCTGTAATGTTCTTAGAGCTTCCTAACAGGCGTACCAGGAAGCTGTTTTCATTACATCCTGTTAGCACTTTAGGATGGTTAAAAGCTTTTGTGCATGATGACATTGGACCTTAATGTTTCCAGCATCAAGAAATTCAAATATGGTAAATTCCATGGAAACACTTCAAAGTGTCACAGCAACTAAAAAAAATAATCAACCCTCCTTTTCTTTCTTTTTCCCTGGGGGAAAAAAAGTCTTTTTCACAAATCTAGCCATTGTGTCTTTAGGGACATCCCCACACATTCTGCAGGCTGTACCAAGCGCTCAAACGGAGGAAAACTTGGAGTGGAAACCCTCAGGTATGTTGAACCAAAATATTATTTACCGTTCACTTACTAATCCTGTTCTCCTGTAGAAAAAACAATATTTATTTAGCAGAACTCAGCAGTTTTGGGTTCTGCCAATGCTACCTAAATATAGCTCATGAAAAATAAATCGCCTTCTGCAGGCAGGCGGGGGTGGACCCCACTCCCATTCATCTCTGCACCCATCCCGCTCTGCAGATTACAGGCGGGTGGCACTCCTGAGCTGGGAGCAATTGTTATATATCAGAAAGGAAGAACTAGCAGAACTGTAATAAAATAATCATTGTTCTGAATCAAATGACCAGTGAAAACTCAGATCTTTGGAAGGCGACAGTAATTGCAACCAGACGGCCCAGCTGGTGCCAGACGAGCGCTTTTCGCTGCTCTCACAATGGCCTTCCAAAAAGCACAGCTCTCCAATGTTTGCAGAGCAAAGGGCTGTGGCCCGTGAACCATTTCCACTCCCCCCTGGGGGCAGGACATGGGTCTTTGTTTTGCACTTGCCATGCAGAGGCTGGGTGTTTGTTGGCAGCAGGGGGGCTGGACTCTGCCCTTTGGGGACGGGGTGAGCCTTTGTTTATTCTGGAAGAGAAAGCACAAACCCAGGGATGGGACAGGTGACAGGGACCTGCTGGCAGGGCATGAGCACATGCTTGCTCTGTGTGTGTGTGTGGGGGGTCTCCTGGAAGGTCACTCGGGGTAGGACAGCGGGGGGTTGGCTGGGCGGCACAGACAGTGGCAGTTAAGGAGTCTGCGGCATTTCTGTCTTTGAGCCTTTCGTTGCTGGGCTGCCCTGCCCGGTGATCTCTGCCAGGTTCCGAGGACTCGGATACAACAGCAGCACAACCGGTGCTGATCCATTACTGCTCCCCTCCAGTGCTGAGACATGCGCATTGTACAAGATGGGGAGGGCGCCTCGCGTACAAGCTGTAAACTGACACGGAGTCCCAGGAGGAGGATCCCTTACTGGCTCCCTCCTCTCATGGGAAGGTAGAGCTGGCCCTTCCAGACGCTTGGCACAGGGAACTGGCAAGGAAGCCAAAAGGCAACACACTCGGATCTGCTAAGAAAGAAATACTGTTTACACAACGTCCCGTCGGTCTGTGGAACTCACTGCCACAAGGTCTCACTGCCACCACCAGCGCATCAGGATTCCAAAACAAGGCCCAGAGCTTTTATATGGCCACTGCGGCCCTCCAGAGATACATGAAACAGGGTTGGAAACCCTCCGACTTCAGACATAAACCAGCCTCTGACTGAGTGGTCTGGGAAGAAACTTCCTCCATGGGTGGATTATTCCGCCCTGCAGGGGTTGTTGCACCTTCCTCTGCGTTGGTTCTGGCCACTGTGGACCAGATGGACCCTGCTCTGATCCAGTCTGGCCAGGCCTAAGTCCCCTTCCGTTGGGGCCCTCACTATTTCCCCCCATCTCCCCTGGGCTCTTTGCCCTTCTGTTAAACCCAACCCCACAGCCCTCCCCAGGCCACGCCGCGCTGGGACTGAGCAGAGCCGGGCAGTGACGTGAGCAGCCGTCTCCCACAGGGGCTGCAGGAGCGGAGAGCACTGGGCTGGGATCTCTTCGGGGGACTGTCTGTGCCCTCGTTTCAGAGGACGCTGGGGCAGGGCTCTCTGTCGCTGCGGAGAGGCCCCGCCCGTCAGCAGGCCAGGTTCCAGGAGACCGGGCTCAGCTGAGCCTGACTGTCGGGAAGGGGCAGAGGGGGCTGAGTGCTGCTCTTCAGGGAAGGTTATCAGCAGCCCACGCCTGCGGTGAGGGCGGGTGGCTGGGGTGCGTAGCCACCCTGAGAGGAGCTCAGGCTCCCACGCCGAGGGATAGAGCTTTTCCGGCTACGCAGCCCCCTGCCTCGCTGCATCTCCAGCCAGCCCGCCTGCAGCTCGTCACCGAGAGGGAGTGGGGGCTGGGGGTTGGAGCAGGGCGCACCGCGCCCGGACTCCTGGGTTCTGCTCTTCCCCTCCCTGGGGTCTCAGCCCGTAAATGGGGATCACAGTGCAGGGGGGCGTAGGGCTCAGTCAATGGAGCTGCCCAGGTGAAAGGAGACCTAGAAAGGTATCAAGACTAGTGGGCCAACCCATCCTTGGGGGAACTCCCTGATGTCCATGCATTACCCCAGGGATGTGCTGGGCCCAGTGAACACGTGGGTATTTTGTGCTGCGGGCGCTTCGTGGCCAGGGCCGTGAGTTCCCCGCGCTGGTGCAGAGCCCACGGCCTGCCGGGCACAGGGTGGGAAGGAAGATCCTGGGGGATCTGTCCCAGGGACCATATTGGCAGCTGCAGGTGGAAAGGGACTCCAGGAGGGAACTCAGGCCGAGGGCGTGATGGGAATCGGGGTGACGGTCTCTGGAGGTCAGACTAGGGTCAGAACGGCCCTTCCTGGCTCTAAAGTCCAGGGGCGGCACCCTTCAAAAGGGCGTGCACTGCCCAGACTCTGTCCCCCCGTGATGCGGGAAGCTCAGGCCCACTCTAGGCCTATGGATCACCTGCGAGTGTGTCAGGCTCACGGCTGGGGGAACGTTACTAAAATTGCGAAAATGGCGGTAAATTATATAGCGTTGGGACTTTCCTAACTGCTGGTGGACGGACGGCTGTAATACTCCCATGCTAACTTCTGCAGTTGTCATGTTCAGAGTAACATCTGCACACGTGTGTTATGTAACTCTCACATGGCTGGGATGGACCCCAGGACAACAAAAGCCATTAATCACGGCTGAGTTTCGCCCACAGCACCAGCTACACCCCCTGGGAGAGAGTGGTCACTTGATACCCATTAAAAAGCAACGTATCCAGAGGAAATACCTCGACTCTCAATACAGTAGGTAGAAACCTGTTTATGGGACGGGGAGAAGGGGAAACTCCCATCCAGGGATGAATCACACAGGATGACTTCACCAGCAAACTCCCTCATGGAGTCCGCCCATCACCGTTTGCATCCATGAGCTCGGAGGCTGGAACAGGCAGAGGGCAGGGTTTCCGATAAAAGCTGCCTAGTGGGAAACTGGGTTCTTTTTACCCAACTGGATCCTAAGAAGTAAGGACTTTGTTTGCCAGGCAAAGGGCCCCCAGCTGCCCCAACTGAGATATGCCTCAGAAGCTGAACCTACCAGACTTCGTTACTTTGAACAGAAGTTTTGTAAGATAATAACCTACACTTGTCTGTGTCTTTAGCATGCTTGGCACTGTGCAAATATCTCTTGCTTCCTTTCCATTTAATTAATAACGCCTAAATCAGTTTATTACAGTATCAGACTGAGCGTTGCCTTAGAATCATAGAAGACTAGGGTTGGAAGAGACCTCAGGGGGTCATCTAGTCCAACCCCCTGCTCAAAGCAGGACCAATCCCCAACTAAATCATCCCAGCCAGGGCTTTGTCAAGCCGAACCATAAAAACCTCTAAGGATGAAGATTCTGCCACCTCCCTAGGGAACCCATTCCAGTGCTTCACCACCCTCCTAGTGAAAAAGTGTTTCTTAATATCCAACCTAAACCTCCCCCACTGCAACTTGAGACCATTTCTCCTTGATCTATCATCTGCCACCATTGAGAACAGCTGAGCTCCATCCTCTTTGGAACCCCCCTTCAGGTAGTTGAAGGCTGCTATCAAATCCCCCCCCCATTCTTCTCTTCTCCAGACTAAATAAGCCCAGTTCCCTCAGCCTCTCCTCATAAGTCATGTGCCCCAGCCCCCTAATCATTTTCGTTGCCCTCCGCTGAAGTCTCTCCAATTTGTCCACATCCCTTCCGTAGTGGGGGACCCAAAACTGGACTCAATACTCCAGGTGTGCTCTCACCAATGCCGAATAGAGGGGAATAATCACTTCACTCGATCTGCTGGCAATGCTCCTACTAATACAGCCCAATATGCCGTTGGCCTTCTTGGCAACGAGGGCACACTGCAGACGCAAATCCAGCTTCTCATCCACTGTGATCCCCAGGTCCTTCTCTGCAGAACTGCTGCTTAGCCAGTCGGTCCCCAGCCTATAGCAGTGCATGGGATTCTTCCGTTCTAAGTGGAGGACTTCTTGTTGGATAAAGGAGGGAGATCTAAGGAGGAACTAACTGTGGTGTGTGTCTGGGCCCTTGGGAACAGAGGAACTTGGGTTTTCTGTGATATTACAGTGAAAAGGGCCGAATATCACAGGGGTCTGCTTACGTGCTATCAGAGGGATTGGGTTTCCCAGGGGACTGTTTAAATTCTGAGGCTGGCAAAAGCCTAGGGTGCTCATAAGCTGTGTGGTTAGCTGGTGTGTCTAAGGAGCTAGTCACAGCGGGCACTGGGCTACACTCCCTGCTATTGAACAGTCTGCCCTGAAGTGGAACTCACCGTCTTGGCTGTGACAGAGGCATTACTCTGGGAGTTGCCCCTTGCTTGTTTTTCTGTTTATTTCTGGACTCTAAACTGTTTTACCCTACAGGTGCCAAACATGCACCAACAATGAGAACAGTGCTACAAAGCGATAACCCTGACTAGGTCATTGCATGGGGTATCGAATGGGCAGTGACACCCTGTCAGAAGGGAACCATCATTACACCAGCCAGGACAAGGTCCCTCTAGGGACCTTCTTCAACTGAACAATCGTTCTGTCGGTACTCACTAACAAGCCACTGCCCATCGATGTTGTTAATAATATTTAACAAATATGTTAAAGGTGAAGGGATCTTTGCTGTCATTTGCAAAAATGGCAACCAACTATCTAAGTATCTCTTTGCCCTCTGTCTATTTTGCCGTGTATATAATTGTAGTAATTTTCCCCTAACACTGATCCCCTGTCTACAACAGAACCTTTCCTCCAGCTGGGGGAATTTTCCCCTCTTCCAATAAGAAGCTACCAACAGTCTAGCATCAACTACCAGATGAGAGATTAATTTTTCAGTTCTTTGAGTGAGCCCATTTCTGCTGGGAAGACACAGGAGGAGCATTTGGTGATAAATATCCAACCACTGGTAATTGTGACCGGGATCCTAGTGGGGAGCCAGCTGTGGTAACTCAATTAGGGTGAACTGCAAAGAATGGGGCAGACAATCCCCCAAAAGCTGGTGGATATTCCGATACTTAGATTCACCAAACCAGCACAAACAGCTTCTTTATTACCTTACTGGTTCCTCAGAAGTCCAAACAACACAGTTCTCTTAAAGAGATCCAGCCTCAGGTCTCCATCGAGATACCCACATCAAATATGATGAAAATTTCTGTAAATCTTATTTCATATATAAAAGAAAAGGTTCTACCAATCCCAAAGGATCCGACACATTTCCTCCCAGGTTACTGAATATTCCAGATCTTACCCAAATACACACTACTGCCAATTCTTATTAACTAAACTAAAATTTATTAAAAAGAAAAGAAAGAGAGTATGGTTAAAAGATCAACATACAGACAGACAGGAGTTCAATGCCTTTAGGTGCAGATTCATAGCAGAGATGGTGAGTTTTGTAGTTGGAAAAAGTTCTTTTAGAAATAGTTCATAAATTATAATCCAATGTCCAAATCTCATATTCAGGGCGTACCAGCATAACTGGGACCTGTCTTGCGACTCAAACTTCCCCTGATGAAGCCTAAGCAGATCTGAGATAACAGAATCAGGATCCAAGTATCTTTTATCCAATTTCATGTCCTTTTTGACAAGTTGGAGTTCAAAAGGTAATTAGCATGACTTTGAAGGAGGTCCATCAAACCGGAACTTAGCTATAGATTTAACATAAGGCAATTTGCTTGTTCCTCCACCATTCACAGATTATTTGCTATACATGTCAAAGAGAGATGAATACAGAGATTTCCCATGTTTACAATTCATGTAAATGATAGGATGTTCCTTTGACCTCTGAATTCTCAGAATACAGCATAGACAGGGACTGTTGATTACCTCGTTGACCCTACTCATACATATGTAAATACACAAACATTATCGCTCCACATGTCTTTTGAGGGTTATTTATTTTGCAAGATGTTTAACCCTTTCTGGCCACGCGTCACAGTAATCAATATCCAACATTAGTAATAATGGGCTACAAATTGCATCCCAATACACTTAAATAGTCAGACACATCCACCCTGAAATCACCTTTCCCCCACACAGTTTCTGCAATATCTGTCCCCACCCCATTTGTACACTGGTAGCCTTACTGCTGTAATGTAGAACTGAAACCTTATTTTAAAGAAATTTTCTTTTATCGCACTGCAAATCCAGGCTGCTGATCAAAAGCAGTATATAAGAGCTTGGTATTATTATCTTCTTGTTCCTCTGGCATAATTTGCCCAAATCCTTTCCCCATTGTATCTCATATGGGCATTTTCTTACCAGTAGAGACTGATCAAAATTAGTTATCACTGTATTGCTTCCTATTTGTCCAGAAGCCATCCCTTTTAATAAAGTAGCCTTCTGTGCAAAACCGCTTTTCTAGAAAGCTGACAAAAATAAAGCCTAATCTAACAGTCCCATGAGAAAGTGGGACAATTACGGATGATTTTGATTTCTAAAAGAATCAGAAAAGTCTCTTTGGCAAACAATTGACCAGCCATCTGTATTCCATGACTCTCCTACCCTGGAAAACTCTCTGGTTCATTATTTGGGCTACAGTCTGTACTATCTGTAATAGGGACCATTGGCAATTAAATGTAAGTTATTTTCTCTCCAGGTCCAGCCCTAACTCAGCGAGTGAGCACAGGTTCCTGGAAGGTGTGATTTTTAAATTAATCCATGACAATATTCACTGCTGCAATGTTCTGGTTCCAGAAAGAGCCCATGGTGGGCTGGATTACTGTGCCTTCAATCTGCTTTGAGTTGGCTGGCTTGACAGTACCATCTACTATACAGAACAGTGAGTCCATCCTATTTAATGGTGGGGAGGGATATAAAACAACTGCACTTGCTCAGACTGAGTTTTGTCGACGAAAGTTATGTCGACGACCAAAAAGCGCTATAATAACATCGCTACTGCATGTTCACACTACGCTCCCTCTGTCGGCCGAGCGCAGCCACACTTGGTGCTCTAGCATCGACAGTGAGAGCGGTGCATTGTGGGTATCTATCCCACAGTGCTACTCGCCACCTTATGCCACTATGACTTGTGGGTCGGCAGAATGGAGCGCAGCACATCATGGGTGCGGGCTCAACGTCCCATGATGCATTGTTTTCTGTCCCAGCATTCCATGGTCTTCCGGCTTTGGTTTGCAGCATTTTTCAATGGCCCTTGTTCGCTGTCCACCCGCCATCTCTGTGTGAAAGGATGGAGCCCACACTGCTCTCCAATGCTCTGCTAACTGTCATTAACACATCGCGGATGGCAGTGCAGTTAATCAAAAAGCTCCTAACTGAACAGGATTCAGACTTGCCTGACATGGATCAGAGCGACATACGATGACTTTTGGCATTCACGGAACAGCTGCACACAGTGGACTGTCGCTTTTGGGCTCAGGAATCAAGCACTGAGTGGTGGGATTGCATCATTATGCAGGTCTGGGATGATTAGCAGTGGCTCCAGAATTTTCCAAAGAGGAAAGCCACCTTCCTGGAACTGTGTGCGGAGTTCGGCCAAACACTGGGGCACAAGGAGAGCTGCCCTCTTGGTGGAGAAGCGCATGGCAATTGCAGTGTGAAAACTAGTGACTCCGGACTGCTACCTGTTGGTTGCTAGTCACTTTGGAGTGCGGAAGTTGACTGTTGAGGCTGCATTAATGGATGTGTGCAGGGCCATTAATTGCATCCTACTGCGAAGGGCCGTGACTCTTGGCAGCTTGCGTGAAATAGTGGATGGCTTTGCGGAAATGGGTTTCCCTAACTGCGGAAGGGTGATGGATGGCACACATATCCCGATTTTGGCCCCAGACCACTTTGCAATAGAATACATCAATAGAAAGGATGTTGCAGGTGCTTGTGAATCACCGCGGGCATTTCACTGACATAAACACTGGTTGGTCCAGGAAGGTGCATGATGTATGTATTTTCAGATGGGGTCTTTCTTTCCAGACCAGAATTCCGGTGGGGGATGTTGAAATGCCTGTAGTGATGCTGGGAGACCCAGTGTATCCCTTATTCCCATGGCTCATGAAGTCGTACATGGGAAACCTGGATAGCAGTAAGGAGCGCTTCACCAATAGGCTGAGTAGGTGCAGGTTGACCGTGGAATGTGCATTTGGCAGATTAAAGGCGCGGTGACAATGCCTTTATGGCAGGCATAGTAGATGCCTGGGGGAATTCTGCACCACTGCGCATGCGTAGAATTCATGTCCCCCGCAGATTTCATTGCTTCCTCACAGAAAAATGACCTGGCATGGAACCAAAGGGAAGCTGCAAGAGCAGTCACGCCCCACTCCCTAGCAGTGCAGGTACATCATTTCAGGCACCTGGCGCAGCCGGCGAAG
Source organism: Terrapene triunguis (assembly GCF_002925995.2). NCBI lineage: Eukaryota > Metazoa > Chordata > Testudines > Emydidae > Terrapene > Terrapene triunguis. The sequence goes on along the minus strand of NW_020664791.1, from coordinate 439,960 downwards.
AGGTAAATCACCACAGGGCTGGGGACACCCCAGCCAGTGGCTCCTATCCTGAGCCGGAATCAGCTGCTAGTCCCGGCTTGCCTGGAGGCAGGAGAGGACAGGACTTCCTCTTCCCCTGCAAGGAGTGGCTGGTGCTGTCTCAGACCCACCCCTAGAAACTTCCCCCAGCTGCAGGAAGCTCAGCATCCTCCCCTGCTTCTTGCACCCATCGCTCCTCAGCTGCAGGGGCAGGGGCAGGGATTACTGTACAGGGAGCTGCTCTCCCATCCACTCAATCCCCATGCAGCTGGACCTCCCATATCCAGACACCCCTGCCAAGCCTCACTCCATACACCCAGAACCCTCCCTAGCCCTCCATACTCAAACCCCACCCCACTGAACCTCAACCCCTGCATCTGGAGCCCCCCTGCACCCAAACCACCTGCCTCCAGACCCCCACCCCTGCACCCAGACCACCCCCCACTGAGCTCCCTACACTCAAACCCCCACCCTGACAAGCCCCACCCCCTGCACTACCCTGAGCCCCCACATCCAGACTCCTCTGCTGAGCTGCAACCACTTTCACCTGGAAGCCCCTGCAGAGAACCATTGCCCCTGCACCTGGAACCCCTCCCAATAAGCCACTGTGCATCCAGATCCTCCCACACCTAGACCCCCCACTGAGCTGCCTGCACCCAGATTGTCCCACACACAATCCTCTCACCCCACACCTGGATCCCCCCATACTGAGCCCATCCACACTTGGATCCTGCCTGGTTGAGCCTGCCTGCCCAGACTTGGTGTGCCTGACGCAGAGGGGCAGGGCCCCAGGGTGTTTCCAGGGCAGGCCCAGGCCTTGTGCTGTGTCAGGGTTGGGTGCAGCCTCACCGCTGAGTCCGTGTCCCGCGGGTGGGGAGGCTGTAGGGTGATCGCCCACCTTCGTGCAGCCAGTGCCCTGTGCTCCCCACTGCCAAGCTGGAGCCTCTGCATTGATTTATTGACAAATAAAACTTGCAGAATTTGAAAATATTGTGCGCGGAATTTTAAATTTTTTGGGCGCAGAATGCCCTCAGGAGTAATAGCAGGAAGAGAGCCTGAGATATAAGCCCTTGTATTAGAAGTCTGGTATGAGGCCTGACCTAAAGTCGTGGGCAAGCTTTGCTTATATAAAGCAAAGTTAGCAAAAGTTAGGCTGTGAGCAAACATCAGGCTCTGCCTGCAAGTTCACAGAATCCGGCTGGAACAGGGCTGATATTACAGAAACACACATTCCTAAGAAGCGCTAGGCACAGAGTGCTCACGCAAACACATTCCAGAAGAGTGGTACCAGATCATCCCGATATTAAGACTGGTATAAAAACGTTTCCCAAGGATAACAGGAACACACTGATCCCTCCTAAAAGATAAGGTCAGGATGACAATGTGATGAATAGAGATGTTTTAATTGAACCAACATGTACAAGGACATGGGTAATAACTAGTGACGTCGGGGGCAGTAACTAACTGGTCCAAAGCAGTACTAATTTGTTTGTATCAGGGTATAAAAGATGTATCTCAGAGGGAGTATCTTTGTCCAGCTGAGGGGGGAATGGAAAGTCCTGCCATTCACTGAGCTGCGTCTATTGTCACGGGCATCCATGTCCTAGTATCCTCGTAGATACTACGAGGTGCTATCACCGTGCTTGGCCGACAGTAAACCTGGCCTGGGGCCTTCGTACTTGAATGGATCTTGTGGTCATTGGGCGGTTCGCTCGAGGTCTGCTGTGGCGACCGTTTGCACACAGCAGTACACAGAGAGAACACACACATGCAGCCGAACCGCTAACAACAGCAGGTTAGACCTGAATGAGGTGAATATTCCCCTGGCCGTAGCCACCCGTTGTACATTGCATAATCTTTGTGAAGCTAAGGGTGAAAGGTTTGTTCGGGGGTGGACTGCTGGGGCAGCTGTGTTTGAGCAGCCTGATGCCAGGGCTATCAGAGGGACACAATGGGGGGCAATTCGAATCAGGGAAGCTTTGGGGCAACACTTTGAGAATGAGAACCAAGAATGTATATTTCTGTGCGATTAATCGAATTTTCCTAGGAAACACTTGTGATGATTCCTGGTCTAGGATTTCAGTAAGCAAAGGATTAAACTGCCTGTGTATGTCTTGCTGCTGCCTGCTATCTCAATGTAGACATAAATAAAATCAGTTATCTTTCATATTATTTTTGTAATTAAACGATCAACACACACACACACACACACAAATGCTTGGTGAGACAAGAAGGGGGCAGGGAAGGGCAGACCGTCAGAGCTGGGCGTAGGTCCAGCTATCATTTTGAAAGCTGCCTGAAGGAGTGGAGTGAATGGGAAACCGAGAAGTTCCAGAAAGCGTCAGGGAATGCGCGGGTGGAGTTTGGGGAGACCTGGAAACAGTTCTGAATTTGCTACAGGGGAGGGTGGGCACGCATCTGTTCTGACTGCAGCGTTACAAGGGACTTGAGCATCTCTGTTTGCTGCTCCATTACTTTTATCATTCACTCAGTGGCGTCCTTAACAAAGTCCTGATTTCCTTTGCTGCCCCACCTTTCAATTTCTCTCCACTCCCTGCATTCCCTTTTTTCTGCATCAGCGTACTGCAGGACCTCCCGGAACATGTCCTTCTTGCTCCATCTTGGCCGCTTTCTTATCTGGCGGAGGCGCTCGGCTGGTGTGTAGGGGATTCTCCTGAAGGCCACATCTGCAAAAGCACTAGAAACAATACACAGACGCATGATTGTTAGTTCACACACCACATTGAATCATAGTTTAGCACACCTCTTGTAACATACCAAGCACTTTCTCACTGTCCCTTGGCAAGCACACATCTCAGCCAACACCCCAGGCATGGTGAGTTTAGCCCGAGGGAAGGGAGGGTGTTCTACCTGGGATAAACAGCGATGGTGCTTATGAAACGGTTGCGGTGCTGGCAACCAGGGACAATATTGTAAATTCTCCCACCCTTTTCCACAGGCGGGGGTCACTGAAGCAGATATCTCACTCCTGAGGGTAACCAGGGAAGCAAGGCTGCATCTACTGCACGCTTGCGGCTTCTGACCTGGTCCCTATGCTGCTCACCTGTGTGCCACTTTGGTTCCTGAACAAGTGATTGCAGAGTGGTGTGGGAAAGTTTCATTCAATACGAGAAGGAACAAAGCAGCTCTGCCAAGGAACCTCTGGCAGAAGATAGCCGGGTACCTCCAGGAAAGTTTCCTAGAGATCTCTCTGGAGGATTCCCATGAAATCTTGATTCCGCTGTACTGTTCCGCTGTACTGCGTAGCTGCACTTGGAAATGTCCAGCACACAGAAACACAGCTAGCCTTGTCCATTTCTATGCCTTCACCCATCATGTAACCAAGCACCAATGACTCAAAAAAACCCCACTTACCAGGAATCTCCTCTCCTGCTTTTTGCTCGCTAGAGTAGGAAAGCCGGGACCGGCTAAACCACTCTGGAGTGGAGAACAGTTCTTGACTGGCCTGGCCACATGGCGACCCCACCACGGGCTCCACAGCATCCTCTAATTCCACCTTCTTGTCCATGACCTCGTCCTCTAGGTTAGGTCCACTTTCCACCGCCTCATGCCCCACGGAAGTGTCCACGGGGCTCTTGGAGGTGGGGTCGCTGCAGAGCATAGCGTCCAACTCCTTAGGCCTTCAGCGCAGCACACGAGGGACAGTTTGCCTTCCTTGCCTTCTGGTACGCCTGTCTCAGCTTGTTTATCTTCGCTCTGCACTGCACCGTGTCCCGATCGTACCCCTGTTCACACAAGCCACGAGAAATTTGCCGATAGGTATCAAAATTCCTATGGCTGAAGCACAGCTGGGACTGCACAGCCTCCTCTCCCCAAGTACTGAGCAGATCCAGCAGCTCCGCTGTGGTCCAAGTGGGAGAGCGTTTGCCCCGTGGAGCTGCCACGGTCAGCTGGGAAGATGTGATGTGAGCTCTCCACCCCGAGCAAACAGGAAGTGGAATTTCAAAAATTCACAGGGCTTTAAAGGGGGAGGGGCGGCAGGTTGTTTACCTGGCTGCAGGGCAGTGGAGTTCGAACTGTTGACCAGAGCGGTCAGGATGGGCATTGTGGGACACCTCCTGGAGGACATTTACAGTGTGTGTACACTGGCACTTTGCTGCTAAAACTTTGGCACAAAAAGCACCATGTCTCTCATCGTGGTGATTTTATTTTGTCACCAAAACAGGGCAGTTTTGTCGCCAAAAGTGGCACTGCTGTATGTACACCCTTGCTGTTTTGCTACCAAAAGCTGCCTTTTGCCGACAAAACTCTGTAGTGGAGACAAGGCCTCAGAGTCTCTTCTTTTCCCCTGTTCTCTCTATAACTACCACTGCTTGATCTGGAATGGCTGCAAGAAGATTTTGAAATGAGAAAGAGCCTGGAAGAGAGGTTTGTTTTGACAGTGTCTCTTCGCCCTGGGCAGGAGTTTGCACAATTCTCCCAGAATGCTGCATCTCCGTTGCTTTGCTGCTCTCCTTGTTGTTTAATGTCGTGCTTATCACAGGGAAGTGCTACAGTACATGGGAGCAATGGTTTATAAACTGATGCCTAATAACAGTGAGTGATCCGCCGATCCTCGGGCAGATTCCCAGCTGCTGCGTTTTGTACCAGTTGCTCACAGCAGGGTCCATCAGCCTTTCACTCACTGAATCACTCAGAACCCGGGTGTGCAGGACACATGCGCTGGCCTCATCCCAGAAGAGCCCCAGGGGTGAAGACACAGAGGGGGGCAGGGAGGTAGGAATGGAGAGCAGAGGGGAGATAGAAGGGAGAGGCAGAAACAACAGCGACGGTAAAAGGGATGGGTGGAAAAGGGATAAATTTGAGAATGAACACCCTGAAGAGAAGAACTTTAGAGAGAAAAGTTAATGGAAATATTTATACAGGGTGAAAAATGTATGTATTCTATATAAACAGAGATGTTTTTCCTGACATTTAACCTAAACATTTCTTTCCTTAATTTTGTTCCATCAGTCCTAGGTAAAACCAAAATATCTCACGGCATTTTGGAGGGCAAACGGGCTAGCTACTTCCACTCTGTGTGGTCACGCTGGATTTCAAAGCCAGGCACATGGCCAGGCAGTCCTACGTCTGCTGTTATGATACCTAGTTCCGTTTATGCCTGAAGAGCTCTCCCTAGGCTAAGCAACTGACCCTGAGGCGTCAAAGCAAAGTCAGAACATTGGCTCCAGATTATTCTTGTTATTCCCCTCAGAGTTCACATTCTAGCAGTTTCTATTTGGGTGTTGGCATAAACGTCCTGCTCGTGAAAGCTGCCGGCTGGAGAGCTCTGGAGATGGAGTTGACGGAGCTGGTCCAGCAGCCAGGGCAGTGTTGCCAACTCTCACAATTCTATTGTGAGTCTCGAGATATTTGGTGGGTTTTGAAACCTAAGAGAAAAGCTTGTCAAGGTGACGCGAGGGCGCCCAAAAGACTCACAAACCAGACGCGAAGAGAAGAACCCAACCGTTGTTATATTTGTAATCTCGTGAATTCTTGGGACCCAACGCCTGTTTCTTGAGCTTGTGGGGTTGGGAATACGGCTCACCAGTCTGCTCGGCCGAGGCGGCTGAGTCAACTCTGACCTGGAGAGCCTCTGAGGGTTAACCTGCACGGCCCATTCAGTCCTGCAGAGGCTACCAACGGGGGGCCCAATTAGAGCCAGGATCGTTAGGAACAAGCCTGACACCAAACATCCATGAGAGGTGGCCCCGGCTGGATATGAACCATCAAGACGAAAGGCTCTGTACTCCATTGTTAATCCTGAGACAGGCCAACCCTCCATAATACCCACTTCTCCCCATCTCCTCCACACACAAAACCAGCTCTGTCTTCGGCGCAGACCAGGGCAGAAGGAGGGCTCTAGTCTCCCGGGCAGGCCCACCCCGCAGCACTGGGGTGGCTTCATGAGCCACGCCTGTTAAGACGATAGAAGGCTCCGGAAGGGCGGATTGCTGATTGATGGGGGAGGGGAACGGGCTATAGATACACACTCCCGGAGGGCTGCTGTATTTACGGCGAGGTGAATGGGGATGGGGGTATTTATATCGCATTCACAGAGGGTACGTGCATGGCTCACGCTGTTTCCTGGGGATGGGTATAGATAGCACGAAGGCATGCGCGGCTTATGCCCAAACCGAACGGTGTACAGACCTGTCCCCTTTTCCTTCCTTTCTTTCTGGGCCCACAACGGGCACATCTAATATTTTCCATCTCACGGCGGCACAGCTCAGCCAAAACAAACCCAGCAATGTGTTAAACTAACACACTGTCGCTGCCTGAGCGTCGGGTCTGTGGAGCAATGGGGGCGGGGGCTCCCCGCTCGGACACCTACTCCGAGAGCAGAGATCAAACAGCGCCCGCAGGACGGGCCGGAGCCTCTCACCCCAGAGCTCTCTGCGTGTCCCTACAAGACCTGTGTGTCATGGTTGCAGGGCTAGCTTTACCTCTTCTCCTCTCTGGTCTCTCTGACACTTCGGGGCCTTTACTTCTCCTGGGGTGGAATTCCACCAGGCCCCAGGCCCCAGCACCCCGTGGATCCCCCGTTCTTACCCTGCAGGTCCGACGGTGTTCTGGCACCTGCGATTCTTTCCTTTGGGAGTCTGTGACCAGGGGATAAAGTGATCAAACAGCCTTACACCAAACGCATTGTTCAATTGCAACAGTAGGAGCAACACGATTAGAGAAAAGGCTTTTCAAACAACAGTCTCTACCCACGTCTATCTTGCCCAGAGCGCTCCCCCACCCTCGTGTCAGTCTAGGGCGGCCGAGCGTCTTCAGACACCCCGGCAGGTGCCCGTGTCAGTCTGAACAGCAACCCCTCCTGGAAACGGGCAGTTTTTTGAACAAGCCGAGTTCCTTTCTCTTTCTCCGGGTCCTGCCTTTTGACCCTGCTTGTCCAGAGCCGGTCGGCGGCTCTGCCTGGGACTGAGCCAGCAACTCCAGAGGCAACAGCAACGTTGTCCCATAGCAACGTTGTCCCATAACAACCCCCAAGTGTTTACCGGGCAGTGGCTCTTCTTGAGCCATTGTTTCTCTTTCCTGCTCGCCCTGTTGACCTAACCCAATATCCACATACTACAAACAGCCCAATGACCAGGCCAACACTCAGCACCATAAATTATTCCAGAGCCGCTCACATCCACCACACGGTGCAGCAGCACTCCCCACACAGCTCTCCAAACACCTCTTCTCAGGAGATTGCTTGTTCATTGGCTGCACGTTACTCAGCAAGCTGTGCTCTGGCTAAGGAAGCTCTCTGGTTAGTCCTGAAAACACTTGGCTCCCCAGAGTGGGGGGCAGGGACATGGGGCCTGACTTGCAGACGTGCCGGAACCGAACGACGCCCGCTGAAGTCCATGGAAGCTGCCAGCGCTCAGTGCTTATTGAGCAAGCAGTGCGGTGCTGCAGCAAGAGGCTGGACTCCTGGCTTCTGCTCCCTGCCCGACTTGCCACCCGCAAGATGGTCTCATGTACCTGCCGCTGTCCGGGCCTCGTCTGGGCGAGGACAGACGTGTTGGTTAGGGCGCGTTCGCTGCCACGTTCCCATCCCCCCCATGGAAAGACAAGGGTGGACAAGTCCGTGTTGTCTTTAACGTGGGCTACGTTGGCTGCGTGAAGGCCTGGACTCCTCCCTACGGTGATGCTGCAGCTGGAGGTGTGAGTACCTGCTCGGGCTCAGTGCTGGCTTTGATCGTGGCCACAGCGGTGCTGGCGGCAGTTCGGGCTGGCCATGAGGGACCTCAGATGGGCCTGCACTCGGGTCACTAGCCCAAGCCACCACCTGCACTCCCACAGCTATGCAGTTTTTAGCATGCTAGCTCAGTCAAAGCTAGCGTGTGTCCATCTACGCCAGCTGGAAGTTACGCCTCCCTAAGGGTTAACGCGACCAGCCGGGCACACACAAAAAAGGTCGTGTGAGCCTTGTCTGCAGTAGCTAACATCACAGGCGGGTCGAGCAGCCTGGATACCAGGCATGCACCTCGGGGGGCTGGAAAGCACATGGCCACCCTCTGAGCAGAATGCTGTGTAGCAGCCGTTCTGCCCCCAAGCTCTCGTTCATCACAGGGGGCCAGTTCTGGTAAAGCCACAAGTGGATCCAATACAGCACAGCAGAGGGGGAAACAACGAGAAGCCAAAGCCAGAGGCCTGAATAGGGATTTTGGGGGTTAGGTCTAAGCACTCAATCAGGCTGGGCCCAAGGAGTCTTCTCCTGCCACAGATACCTACAGCCAGTGACGCTAATCACCTTGCGTCCCAGGGCTGGGCCTGCTTGGGGTGGTGCCCACGCCTCCTGGGGCCCAGTCCGGTTCCCACCGACTCCAGGAGGGGCAGGACCATAACGAAGGAGATTCTCTTCCTCCTTTTGACACCCAGAGCCAAATTCATCCCTGGGGGCGGGGCTCCATGGGAGGCAGCAGACGAATCTGGCCCTCTAGTTGCCGAGCCAGGAAGTTCTCTCGTCGCACTGCCAAGCCCCTCTGCTGAGAACACCTGGCTGGCTGGTCGGCGTCAGTCAGCGGCGCATCTGTAGCAGCTGGCACTGCCAATGCCAGTGCAGCGCATGCCACTTTTTGTGCCCTCTTGAATTCACCATCTAAATAGACAAGAAAGGGCACGGGGAACCCAAGACCCAGGGGTGGGGGGTGGGGTGACTTGCCCACGGGACAGGCAGAGTCAGGAAGGGAGCACTGGCCCATGCTACCCCCAGGGAACCCTGGGAGAGAGAGAGGAAAGAGCTCCCAGCTCCAACCCAATGTCTGCAGGGGGCAGGGACAGAGGCAGACCCTGCACGTGTAGGGAGAGGCCACACCCCTGCCAGTGAGTCCTTCGGGGTAAAATCAGCCTGGCTGGACATTGTGGGTCTAATTCCCCTGGGGCTCCAGGACAGAGGTCCCCACGCACTGTCCGCAGGCTCGGGTCTCTTTTTCAGTCCCATTCCTTTGCCTTTATCCTCTATTTCTTGAGCAGCCCTCACCACACATGGCTCCCCAGCCATTCAGCACGCCCAGATTATACAGCTGCACATCAGGCACCAGGACAGGTTCACCTCTCCTTTCCAAGGCTGGGCAGAGCTCCGGGCAAGGCTGTGGAGAAGGTGGGACTTCACGATCACACGTGATTTGCTACAAGAAAGGCTGAGGCCAAAGGCCCGGGGGGGGGGGCGCAACATCCAGCTGCCTTGTGCTACAAGCGAGGGCCGGGCTGACCACGTTCTGCCCTGAGTCTGACAGGCTAGTCGCTAGTGCCCTGAGCATCCTCCACAAGCAAAGGTTCTTCCTCGCTCCCTGCTCCACCCGCTCTGCCAGCCACATTTTTCACCGTCACTGCATCTGCTTCGACCGCGGCGGGAAAAGCGACAGCATGGAAAGCCAGCCTATTCCAGGAGCAGCCGTGCCACCTTCCCCAGCCCCGTCCGACTCGCAGCTCGCACCGTCATGTTCTGACTGATCTCCTGGTCATTCCTGATCTCCGGACGCTAGGTGCAATGTGATGGGCATCCTGGTGGCTCCTGGGTGCTCATGAAAGCTGGGTCCCGGGGACAGCGCTGGGCCAGGAAGGGAGCAATATCTTTGAGCCATCGCTCTGTGCCAGGTGTCTTGTCGTCCTGCTCTGCTCCCGCTCCTTCCGTGCTCGATGGGCCCCCTGAGCCCCCACATGGCAGAGCTGATTCCACGGGCTGAGGGTTTGGAGGGAAACAGTAACAGCAGCAGGACATGAGGCGGGTAAGTGACCACCATGCCATGTATGGGACCATCACAGCCTCGTGGGGAAATAACGAGGAGAAAGTCACAAGCATCTGGAAAAGTCCCTGCAATCTGCCCTGATATTACGCCTCACATTCTGCGCTTCTCCACCAGTTCCACCTCTTGGCTCCCACACCAGCCCTGCCACGTGCTGCTCTCACACCAAGCCCTGGGCAGAAACATGGTGTCTAGCCTTAACTGCCTCTGTGTTATTGGCTAAAGCGAGCAATTCCCAGAGAGAACAACCCATCACTCGATATGAATGGGGAAGCATCTGAAACCTAACCCAGCTGGGACAAGAGGTTAGCTCTGAGCCACTGAATACTTGGGAAGTTCTGTTCCTCCCTTCCCCCCTCCCCGCCCCCCCCCACTTACAATCCCACTGCTGGGAATCAGCACTGTAACCTCTCTCCTCCCCTTAGACTGACTGAGTCATGCAGTGTGTCAAACACTCACTCACTCCAGGGCCATGGCAGGGACTTCAGTCTTAAGTCTTAATTTTCCATTTTAAGCCCAATTCTCAGCCCCCTGCCCCCGAGCCCCCTCTTCACTGCCTGCTCACAGAAAAGCTCCTTTCTGCCTGAAGCTTTTCATGTGTGGTCTCCTGCCCGAGGAGAATTTTTGGGGGGAAAGTTTGAGGTTAATTGGACAAGGCGTTTTTGAGATGTGGGGCTTTGGAAAACACAGATTGATTTCCACTCCTGGAAAAATCCAATCGTTACACACACACACACAAAGTCATGTTTCAAAGAAAAAAAATCCAGCTCTGTCTAGAAACTTCAAATGTGTTTTATCCTTCCACAAGCACTAGTGCAGAGGGCTATTTTGAATAAGAGTGGGTAGATAATTGGAGTCATTCCCTATGCAGATGCAAAGCCCAAGGCTACATGAGGTCTCAGTGGATATTATAGAGCATATTGCTTGGTCTTGAAGAGCGCTCACGCTGCAGAGATAGCCAGAAGAACTGGTCAGGTCAATGAGTCAGATTGCTTGTGTCAAGGAGCTTACAAGCCCCAAAGCTCTTAAGTTCCATGAGTCCTCCCGCTAGTTCAAGGAGTTTTCAATCTCTGCTGGCAAATCTGGTGGAACTTGTAAATCATCAATCACCATCACAGCTAATGCCAAAGGGATTGGCCTCCTTGCAAATCAAGGGCCACCCAGACTGATCTCTGGCAAGGTGCTTAAGGGGGTCTGATCGTATATTCAGTTTATGACCATTACTGGCAATCTTATCGCTCCACCGAAGCGTTTGGTGCCTACATGATCCCCGGCCATGTGGCAGCACGCCATGGTACACACGCTTCGAATTTAGCTGGTCTTCCATTCCTATCATACATCACACCAAGCTGCTGAAACCAAACCAGTGCTGATTGAGGCAGCTGCTGGGTTCGGCTTTGAATATCCTCATTGCTGATCTTGTCCTGCCACGTGACGTGGAGCAGCTGATGAAGACGAGACTCAAAAACATCAATCCAGTGTTCTTCACCCTTGCCGAGCACCCGTTTCACTTCCATACAGCAGAGCTGGTACAACTGTGGTTCTATAGATCCGCAGCTTTGTAGCAAGCTTGACAGCATGACGTCCGCACAAAGGCCGCCCAAGCAGTGCTGCTAGGTGAGCGTTCACATCACGTCCTCCAGCACCATCTGTGATGCTGCCAAAATATTTGCCAGCTGCCCGATGTCCTGTCTGGACATTAGTTAACATTAGTCGAGCTGGTTGTAAATCTGGAGCTGGAGACTGCTTGATGGTAATGGCGAGGGACTTCGTTTTATCCAGATTAATAACTATACTTGTGCACGCTGCTTCTTGTCCGACCAAATTGGCCATCAGCTTGTACCTCGGCCCAATAACTATCCATGGGCCACAGACTCTGCACAGCCCAGGGAACGTTGTATACAACAGTCATTCTGCAGAGAAGCGTCAAGCACGAGGGAATCGGCTGGCAGAGGAGTATTGGAGCATTTAAATTAGGGGTAACTGTGTAGGCAAGGGGAGGCTATTAACCCTCATTCACTTTTCTATTACACAGCCACCATTTAATAAAATCCCCTCGAATTCAACAGGCCGAATGACCAAGCGGTAAGGAGGCTCCCAAGCAGGCGAGTCAGGCCGGAGTGGAGCTGGAGATAGAGACACATCGGACACGATGTGAAAGGCAGGAAGTTCCAGGCTAGGGCTTCACACCCTTCCTTACCGCTGAGCCCCTCCCCCGAGGCTAGAAAACCCCCTACCAAGCCCACCCTGCACATCGACATTTCCAGACTGTGCTACCTCAGACTGCAGGTAAGTACCAGTCACCACCTCATTTATACCTTCCACACACTGGCTGGAGCCCCGACCCTCGCAAAGGTTATTCTCATAGTATGGGCCAGATATCACCATATCTTCCTTTACCCTCCACACTGCTCCCAGAGACACCCTGTCCCAGCCCCACTGCACTAGGAGCCAGAGAAGCCAACGAACAGATGAGAAACCCCCTGGATCGACTTCACTCACCCTCCTGATATTACTCTTCGGGCAGGGTTAACTGGCGTTATAAACGCTCGGGTTACGCCTCTCCAGTTAGCCTGGTTCGAGTGAGCGCGCCCATATCGAGCTGCTGCATTCAGCCGGAGGCTGCACTCACTCACAGGTGGCACTCAGCCATGTGGGGAAATCCCAGGGTTCTTAGCACTGCAGTAGGCTGAGCTGCTCTGGGAACTCCTGCCAAGTGAATTGTGGGAGAACTTGCCTGTCCTTTCCGGGCACCCGGGGAATTGTGGGAAGGAAGTGGAGAACTAGCAGGACTTGAGTGGCGCCAACCTGCATACCCACTACAGAGTGGTCGTGCTAGCAGTTGATGAGTTGCGCTTCACTTCGATTTTAGCTTCTCCCCTCTCTCAGGCCAGCCAGCGGGAGTTAAACGCACCATTGCACTCAAGTGAAGGGTTGTGTGCACAGCCAGGACTCAAGTGAGGGGCAACACTCGAGTTATAACTTGTGTTAACTGTCAAGTGGAGTAACCCCTTCGTGGACTAACTCACACCGCAGTGAAGACAAGCCCTTAGACGCTATTCTTCATCCACGGGCCACATAGATGCATTTTCATCCCCTCCCCTTTCAACATACAGGGCCAAGTTCGACCCAGTGTAAAGCCAAGGACCCCGAGTTTGTGAGCTGCTATAATGCTTCATATATGCCCGTCGGGGGGACAGTAGGCCAGGATACGGGTCATGGATATGGAGTCTGTCCAGACTGGCTTGGCAAGTTAACGCCGTTTTCCGAGTTTTAGATGCTAAAGCTCTTTTTAAACCATAACATTCTGAGGAGGTTCTTTCTGTTCATGGCCTATAACTAACTAGCTTTAACTCTACCCTTAAAGAGCATTTGTACCGGAGAGGTACACGCAAGAGAGTTTTTGCAGCGTGGGGAGGGAGACGACCACGTCATCTGTGCCACAGAAATCGGCACCAGTAGCAAAAGCAAACAGACGTTCACTGAAACAACTGCTAATTTTTACCAATTACGCCTCATTCTTGAATGATCATAATTACATGGGACCGTCCCGAATGCATTTCCCAGGATTGTAAAGAACGATCATAGCTGACCACAGGGAAAAGAAACACATTCACTTGGCTTCTGCATTTTTGAAGCCAGGCGCAATGGGGGGTTTTGTGTGTTTACATTCCTTTAAAAGGAGAAATATGTGCTTGTAAAATACTACTGCTATACGCTTCTCCATGCCTTTCATTTGAGGAGTTCAAAGCATGTATAATTATATCTCAGCATGGTTATGAGATAGATAATGAAGATCTAGAGGGACGCTTTACCACTACTGAAATGCAGCCACTTCTCAAGTGGAACACGGCAGCTGATTTAACAGCACACAGCAACACTGCACAATACTTGAGGACAGAAAGTGAAGGAAAAGCATGGCCAAGGTAGTTGTGTCATAAAGGCCCTGGAGGACACCTAGGGTCAATTCCCTGCTCTGCCACAGACTTTCTGCATGACGGTGGGAGAGTCACTTAGGCCCAGATCCTGCAATCAGTGGAAGTTCGGAGCCTGGAGGATCTGGGCCGTAGTCTCTCTGTGTCTCAGTCTGTCGGTCTGTAAAATGGGACTAGTCTGTCCCTGCCTCACAGGGAGGTTGTGAGGGGACATTTGTGCAGTGCTCAGAAAGTACAGGGATGAAAACGAGCTAGAACTCAGACTGCAGGGGGACTAGAACTAGGTCACAGCCTGAGTGTTAAAACCACCCTCACTCAGCTTGTGGAAAGTGCCATGAGATCTTTAACCAGCATAAATCTTCAGACCCGTTTTTTTGTTTATTTGGAGATTTGTTGATCTTCAGCAGCACCATGGCATGCCCAGGTAGTGCTCCGTACAGACTTGGGGGGGGGGCATATTGTAATGGGGCACCTCGGCGTTCCTGGGAAGCCTGCCATCCAAGTACTGGTCTGGATCAACCCTGCTGAGCTTGCGAGACCTGACGGGATGAGAGTGGAAAGAGTCATGGATGCAGGAACAGTCCGATACTTGATACGGGTTAGACCAAACACCAGTTGCTGCACAGGCCGACTGCATTAGGACACGTTGAGAGCACGACCTCCCAGGGAAGGGGTTTGAGAACACAAAATCAACAAGCGTATCATGCAGGGTGAGGTGGGGCCGGCCTACATGGCCTCCTAGAGGCCTCTCCCGGCCCAAGGCACAGGGAAGGATGCAGGAATTCCACAGCAGGCTCAGAACAGTGGGTCAGGGCTGGACTCTTGTCGCAGGGTGGCCAGAACTAGATGTTGCCGCCGAATACTGCAATAACGTGTCCCCAGGAGACATTTCTTCCTGAGGCCGGAGTCAATGCTTGGTTTGGGTCCTGAATCACGAGAGCGGACGTCCTTCACGCATCCAATCCCAGCTGCTGTAGCGAAAGCTATACCTACTATTCACACTGATGGAGTTCTCCTGATAGGCATAGGGGCCTTGTACTAGTTCCTGTCCGTGTGCAGTAACTATCTTTCAAAGACAAATGTCTTGGAGGCTTTACAGGGGGGGGTTAGCCCAAAGTACTAAAAAAAACCCACAGTTGAATCATTTCATTTCTTAAATCACAGCAAGCGTGAGTTCTACTGATCCAAAGGCATCTTCAATTTGTTCCCTTTCAATTTCATAATAAAAACAGACCCCACCCTTTTCTTTTTTGAACATGTAAAGGAAGACAAGTTCTTTCTCGCTTCCTCTTCGCTGGCTCCTGTGTGGCTGGTGGCAGCCGAGTTCTTGGAAAGCAAAGCTCTGAATGATTAACTCCGACCCAAGTTCACAGCCCCCGGTGAGCTGCCCTCGCGTAACCCCTCTGGCTGAGGGCCTGTCAGAGGAGCTGCGCCCCGGCACCTGGGTCTATCCTTTTTGCAGTGTCTGCTTTTGTTTGAGTCTAGTCTATTAAGGGCTTTGTGAAAGAAATCTCTCGCCATGGGATTTCTAATGCACTTCTCACTGGAGCATCGAGAGGCCACATCCCAGATCCTTCTCTAAGGTTACAGTATCCTACTCAATGTACAGTGCACAGTGTATTAAATCCTGTTCGTGTCAGGCGTGTACAGAGAGACCTTCAGGCTGAGACAAGCTCACGAGCAATAGTGCTGGCCCTTCCCAGGGGGGAGGGAGACTTCTCTCTGGGCTCAACAGCTGGAACAGCTGCATATGGCCAAAGCTGGGTCACCTGCGTGCATGAGAAATGGGTTCAGGTCCATGTCCCGTTAGTCCTCAGCCTCCCCACGGCCATGGCCAGCTAGGAGGGAAGTGTCTGATAAAAGCCGCCTGGAGACCAGTGAAGGATCACTACCTGGTCAGCATTTCGTTCGTTACTGCCACGGGCTGGATTTGAACAGTGAGCAGGAAGTGACATTACTCTGACTTCTGGCTGGTGGCCAAACTACATTAGACAAGTAGCCCCCTGGTTAGCCACATTCACTGTTTGCACTCCCTGCCCATTCCCAAAGCCAACACAAAACCAGGAACCTCCATGGGCCTCAGAGAACAGGCCTTTCAAGGAAGCCAGGTCTCCCCTCAGTCACACCTTGTGCTGAGCTGTCTTGGCCAGTTTCCACTGGTGGCACATTTTACATTCATGCTGTCCAGACCCAGCCCTATCCTGACATCAGGGTCTCCATGCAAATGGCGAGTGCCGTGGCAGTGCCCAGCAGGAAGCTGTTGATAAGCGTGATGCAGTCAAGTACTTTCCGCCCCTCCAAAGGTGAACTGCCAGCTGCTGTGTATCATTTACAGCAAACACACAAAGGTTTGCCCAGCGTTTGCCTGCTGCTCTCAGGGCGAGGGCCAGGAGCCCGGCTCCCTTTCCACGTGGCTTGGTTGAGGAGGCATTTCTGAGGCTGGAGCCTCAAGTTTATCAGACCATGAAAAATGACCTCAATGTGTCAAGCGCTGTGACTAACTCAACAAACAAAACCGTCTCAGGATGCGAGCGCTCTCTCCTCCCCCCACTGCCCTGCACGTCAGCAGGAACACAAGAGATGAAAACAAACCCGTTAACCCCTGGACTGGGCCAGGCCTCCAGCCTGTGTGTGTGCCTGAGACCTGGGCTGTGCAGGACTGGATGCTCTGTGGACGACGAACCACCCGAGGCCCCACAGCACGCCTGAAAGGTTCTCCAGCCCTTTTCACCCCCCACCCACAGGCCACGGGGTTTGTGGCTTTCCCAGGGAATGGGTTAGAACCAGCTACTGAGCTGGAAACGCCACCTCGCATCGCCTTGCAGCTGCATTCTCCAAGGCGCTGCATCAGTCTCCTTTAAAAGGAGAATGGATTTAAATAAAAGACATGTAACGAAGCTCCATCCCCCTAAAGCTGCTGATGCAGGAAAAGTCTTTACCACCTACTAAAGGAATGAGCTGAGTAACCCTGTGAAGTGCACACAGGATTTCCTGAGGTTGAGCCCCAACGATGCGTGATCAAGTCGTGTCAGGAAATGCCAGATTGCAGTCCAATGGACAATGCCGGCAGCAGACAACCACGCGCGTCCCTGCTCCAAAGAGAAAAATCCCCCTTAAACCAACAGACATTAACAGGGAAAACCGGTAACAGAAAAAAGCAAGTGAGCCCCCAAACCGAACTGCACAGATCTCTTCTGAATTTGCCCTCAGAGAACCTCATTCCTCACGTACAAAAAACCCCACTCCATTGCCGTTTGGGAGAAGGCCCAAGGGTGGCTCGATGTTGCAGCCAGTAGCGGTACCAGCACAGTGGGGCAGTGTTCCACCACCCTGGGAAAGAAAGGGATTTCTGTCTAAATCACAGATACCATCAGCTTTCTCACTTCCCTTCCACCAGAAAAGCCCAGCCCTCAGAATACTGCTGCATGAAGAAACTTTTATATGTATTTTTGGAAGAGGGACTTTTTTCTGCAAAAGAACCTCTTTCAGCTAATAATGAAGTGAATATTATATTAAGAATGAAAACACAGTCAGTGTAACTTACAGAGAGAGACAGAAAACCTTTTCATAACACCCTGGCCACAAACACAACTGCCAATTAAATCAGCTTCATTCTCCAGCAACTGCCAACACAAACGAGGGGAAAGGGAGAACAGAACATGCAAAAATAGTAGCGCTCAAGGTGCCAGTTGTGGGGTTCACAGCAGCGAGTCAGCTGGCGCCAGCGAGCAGTTTCCGCTCTGCTGAGTTTCAGAAACGGCAGCCGAGAGTAAAAGGCACGGCTTCTAAACAGCCTGTGTTACAGCCCGGCCGCTGCGCAATCCCGGCAGTGACAGAGATTTGACCAGCTCCGAGAAGAGGAAGCAGTGAGAGGCGACTACAACGAATTTGGGAACGCGACAGGTCGCATCAAGCGAGAAGTGACTGAATTCCCCCGTCCCTCCAGCTCCGGATGCAAGTGAGCGGAGAGGGGAGATGCACTGGGGTAACCTCCTGAGATACACACCTCATCCCACGGGGGCACTGGGCTGTTACTCCTGGGCATCTGCTCCAGTGTAAAATTATACTGGAAAACTGCTTTAAAAGCAAAACAAAACCCCTTTGGTTCACTTCCTCTCGCTCCAGCAGAACCCGCGGCCTGGCCCCTGTGACACTGAGCACTCCAGCACTGGCCACGGCCACAGGGGAAGACAATCACTAGCTAGTAGAGTCCCTCCAGTCATATGCAAACAGGCACAGAGCAGTGTTATTTCTATTACAGCAGTGCCGAGAGGTCTCCGCATGCTAGGTGCTGCAGAGACAATTCTACTCCAAATAAACATGATGGATGAAGGGTGGGAGGGGAAAAGAACCTCGGAGAGGCCTCGTCACTCGTGCAAGGTCATGCAGGACACCTGTGGCAGAGCCAGGATTAGAACTGAGGGCTTCAGATTGCCACCCCAGTGCCCTAGCCACTAGATGACGCTGTCTCCCCAGAGGGTCACAGGCTTCACCGAGTGGAGCAACTTAGATTAGAAAATTAAACAAATAAAATGAACAATTCAGAGTTCTTAGCTAGGTGTCTGGATCTCCTGACAGTCTGCTAGTAGAGGAGATCTAAACTCAGATTCTGGGTGCCATAGTCAAAGATGAATGGGTGCTGGGGAAGGTTTCGTGGTTTTCCAGCCCCTACTGAGTATGTTCATGCCAAGTTTAGACTGTCACCCACTCAAGCATTTCGCGTATGTGACCCGCTGTTTGGAAAGGAATGAGTTCTCGCCCTCAGCAACCAAGTAGTTACAGTGCTGGTAGTCAACCAACTTGTGTTGGTGCTTAGATCTTCCATGGCCAAGCAGTCATGGGGTGGTGAGCTGGGAAGAATGCAACCTTCTAAGTATAGAAGGCAGTGGGGTCTTTGCCATCCCAAATCTTTTGCTTACCTACCTACAGTCCTAGCCTACTGTGACTCCATCTAGAAGACAGAGCCTGCTGAACCCACCCCAGAAATGGAAGACAATGTGAGGTACCATGCAGCTGGTACATTAGCTTGTTGAAAACCAAGACACCATGGTATTCGAGCTATACTAATTTCAGTTGTATTTACATTTGCATTATATTTCTTGTGTGGTTACTAGCAAAGAAGCAATTTGCAAGAGCTGGCAATAACCAGGAAATACTGACTCATCTCTCAGGCACATAGGAGCCAATGTGTTAGTTTATTTTTTAGAATTAATATGTTTCATCTCCACTTCACAGACTGCAGGGTAGAAGTGGGAGCAGACTGTGTCCTGGTCTTTTGGCTAAGGTCAAGTAGCTACATAGGGAAAATATAGCTGATAGGTGTCTCTTAATTTAGCAGACAAAGGCATAACCAGATCCCAGGGCCAGATGTTGACATTAGAAAAATCCAAATTGGAACTAAGACAACTTGTGAATGGTGAAGGTAAACTCTTGGAACAGCATACCAAGGGATGTGGTTAGTTCTACAGCTGGTTAAAGTTTTTCATCAAAAGCATTTTCTTTTAATGAAAGATAGCTTTTTGACCAAAATTAAATTTTCATGGAAATCTTTCATTTTGGTCAGAGTTTTCTGGGTTCATGACAAAGAAAAACCAAGAAAAAAAAAACCTAAAATTCTCAGTAAAATTGTTTGGATTTTGGTAAAAATTTACATTTTTCTTCCTTTTTGTTTTGTTCTTTGTGGAAAAGATGAAATTTTTTTATGGTAAATTTCAGAAGAGAAATTATCCACATTTCCTGCAGGAAATAACTCGTATTTTTGGGCAAGCTCTAATTAAATCACGTGGAGGTCTTTAAATCCAGATTGGCTGTCTCCCCAGGGATGTGCTCTAGTAATCCACCAGTAGAGATGGGAGAATAACTCTTTTATTGGTTTCCTGGCAGTTAAAAACAAAAACAAAAACAAATTTTTGTTTTGTTTTGTTTCAGGTCAACTGAAAACTGAAATTTTTCCACTATTTTTGATTAATTGAAAATTCAGACACAAAACAGTTTGGAGTCAAAAAGTGTTTCACTGAGCAGGAGACAGCAATTCACCCCCCACCTGGCCTTTAGAAGACCCAGGCTCAAACCCCACCCCCCTTCCTAACCACCAGCTCTTTGCTGTTCTGGGACGAGTCTCCAGAAGCTGCTCCCCTTCGTATAAATATTCATTGAGCCACCGAGTGAGAATGAGTCTAGTCTGGTGGTTACGGCACGCACCTGGGTCAGGAGACACTTGGGTTCCAGGTCCTGTTCCGATGAATGTTTAATTGATACCAAGTGGAACAACTCCTGCAGGAGAGACGGAGACCCCCACCCCAAAATAACCAATAGCCTAGTGCCCAGAGCACTCACCTGTGATAGGGAGAGCTGGAGTCATGTCCATGTTCGAGATGGGTGCCCTAATCACTGGGTCTAAGGGGGAAGGGATACCTCTGCCTCTTCTTCTGATTTGTGAATGGTACCTACAACCCCGCCCCCCAAAATTAAAAGGATAATTCCTTTCACTGCAGAAATTACTGTGTGAAATTCTGTGGCCTGTGCCAGGCAGCAACTGATCACAGGGGTCCCCTTCTGGACCTAGGGCCCAATCCTGAAGCCTTACACCACTGCTATACACTCTGAGCAGGCCCATTGAACAAGACTATTCACATGCATAATGTTAAGCATAGGCTTGAGATTTCTGCAGGATCAGGGCCTTAGATTCTGTGAATTACAGCGTATAAGTTTAGTACTTGGCAGATTCAACCTTTGCCTAAGATGGAGTCAAATATTGACATAGATTCAATAGGTTTTCGTCCCTAGCTTTCCAGCACCTGTGTTCATTAACCACAAACGACAGCATGCTAGCTTTCCTACAGTGACAATGCTGGACGGCGCTGGCTGCTGGGATAAGGACTGGAAGCATTGTGGGAAAGCTCCTGCTGCTGAAGACATAGGTAGCTATGTAGTGGAACTCCATTATACATGTGCCTTCTTCAAGAATGTCTCTTGTCCTCATGTGGAGTCATGAGATACGAAAGCTCTCGGATTCTGGCAGGGAACGGCCATCAGCTTCTGATCAAGGAAGTGATCAGAACAATTTGTAGAAAAGATTATTAATATTCAGCAATATAAAGTCTGTTAGACACTAACCCATAAAAGTTGCTTGTATTTATGAAGAGGAGGGATATATTGCCATCTAGTGCCTAGTCAATAAAATCTACAAGACTCATTTTAACATCTTTGGTATCAACCTGTTTCTTCAAACCTATCAGTGCCTAAAAGAGACGTGACCCCCTAATATTTATCATCCTGAAAGAAAGCAGCGAGCAGAGCTAAAATAGAACTTGCTTGAGAAGCTGGCTGCACAGTACATCTGACAAAAGAACAGTTAGGACAAGGAGTAAGATTAAGTCTCAATCGTTACTGAGGCCTGCAGAAAAATCTGTCAAGTGAAGGTGGAGAAAAACAGGTTGAGAAAGCTCAAGAGGTTTCAGAGTAGCAGCCGTGTTAGTCTGTATCCGCAAAAAGAACAGGAGTACTTGTGGCACCTTAGAGACTAACAAATTTATTAGAGCATAAGCTTTCGTGGGCTACAACCCACTTCTTCGGATGCGTATAGAGTGAAACCTCAAGAGGTTTCTTTCTTGGCAAGCAGTCTCTGGAATGTGTATTCACCGGGGCGATTTTCCTTCACACCCTGCTCTCTGCCTTACCACTGATGTGCAATGTCCAGAGGGCATGAGCTGGGACGTACAGGGTGGGAGCAGTACATTCTGCTTTGCCAGTTTCCCCTTCCATGGAATCTTTGTAAGGTTTCTTACTGATTTTGTATTGGCTGTATGCTGTTCATTAGCATGCATTCAAATCTACATTGAACAACTGTCACTCTGCAAGGCAGAACCATTCAAAAACAATCCAGGGAAATCTACATGAACTAACTGGGGAGATCTGATATTTGGGGGAAGAGGAATAGGTAAGGGGTATATTCTGAAGTAACTTCGGATTTAGCATCAATATGCACGAGAATGTTCATAAAGCATAACATGTTGTATTGTCTAACAAGTGAAGCAGCAAGTTGGCAAGACAAACCAAATCATGTTTTCAAATTCTGATTCCTCACTGTAGCTTCTTAAAAAAAAAAAAAAAAAAAAAAACACCCTTGGACAATAAACTGGGACCAGTCCTGCTCGGATTATTTTCCAGAGATCGGTTTATTTTTTCAAAACAAAACCAAATTTTAAACAATTATTCTAAGCACAATCTGCGTAAATACAAATTCCATGGCATCCTACTTTTATTTACATATTTCCTCTGTGCAGCCCAAAACTTGGAAGAGGTCGGAGAAGACTGAGAAAAAGTCTGGTTCAAAATAAAGCCTGCTTCAATCAGCTTCTGTGAATAATCCAGGGCTCCGTTAAAATGAGAGAGTAAAGCCCAAGGGGCAGTCTCTCCTTTTCTACAGCAGAGTTTAAGCTTATTTTCAAAGACAGACTCAAGATTTCACAAACAGGAATTAATATCCGGAAAGACATGTTGTACATATAAAACTGAGAACAGGCTTGCAGCCTCCTCAATTCTGAGCTCTCCAATGAAACAACGTTCCTTCTCCCTTCCTCCCAAAACACGGATGCAATGTTTGCGGGCTAGAGGTAGCTTCCTCCCAGTTATGGAACCGTTCCTTTCATCTGCAGAGGATTCTAGAACGAAAACCACAATCAGCAACATTCAAACACTGATCACAAATGTAGTTTGACTAGACCGATTGGCTGTAACTGCTTAAAGCTTGGTTTATTCTCAGACACTTGTGATTTATGATTGACGTTACTGGCTCTGAAATAATTCTGTATTTATTCACAGCTCAATACACAGAGCACAGTAAGAGTAAAGTTCCCACAATATTCCTTCAACAGCCTCACCCGTGGCCTGAAAGGAAATGCCATCTCTAAATGTTATGGACTCCAACCTAGCCTTCATTTACCCTTGTAGTCCACTGAGTAACTTTCCCTTCACTAGCATTTATACCCATCATATACTTGTAGATAGTTCCCACCTTACGTCGCCAAGATACAAGTGATTCAACTCTATTCAAAAAGAGTCAATACTCCCAGCCCTATGATCTTTTCTGTTCCTCTTTGTTTACTCCCTTCTAAATTGGTCAATAGCTTTTTGGGATCGAGGTGCCCAGAAATGAACGCAGGTACACCTGAATGTCACCCCCTTACTCTGTGACATATTTGTACAAGAAGCCCCCACAATGCACTACAAACCCCTACCTAGTTCACTGTCCCCCATCACACCCATGTCTCTTCAGCATTACGGCTTCTCTGCTTTCTTCTGCTCACTGAATTTTTGGGTTTAAAGCATTAGCTGGCATTTTTCTAATCCGTTTGTCATTTGTTGTCTGTTTTTCCAATCTGAGTCCTTTTGTGGTGTTTATTGATCCTCACATCACCTAGGTTATCAGCTTATTCTAGATTAACATGGTTCAGTCTTCATCATTCTATCCAAACTCGACACCAGTCATTGGATTCTTCCTTCAACTCTACATTCTCATTTAACAAGACTTGAAGAAGAGCTCTGTATAGCTCGAAAGCTTGTCTCTCTCACCAACAGACGGTCCAATAAAGGATATTCCCTCCCCCACCTTGTCTCTCGTTTGTAGTCTTTCCGCTAGTTTTCACTCCAGATGATACTGTTCTTCTCTAAGTCTATTTGAATTATTTTTGTACATTTTGGACAGACACTGCAAATGTGCCACTTAAATTCAGTTATATCACACACACTATGCCCCTTTTATTCTCTAGTTTTATAATTCTACCTAAAAAGCCATCAAGTGTGTCAGGCAGAATTTGTTCTTTAGATTAGCCCATGCTGCTTGTTGCTCACGAGTCTATGAAGCTCCGCCCCCCATTTCAATATCCTACTGCTCATGACACCACAACATACTGAACTGTTTGCAGTTACAAGTGGTAGCGTTGAAAATGTTCACGAAGATGCACTGAGGATCAAGAAGATGTTCTACCCATTTGCCACATGCTGTGTCTCAGATAGAACTAACCCAGATTTAGACGTACTCAGGCCCTGATCCCATTTAGGGTACGTCTACGCACCAAAAAACCCGCATGGGAGTGAGTCTCCAAGCCCAGCTCAACATACTCCACCTCACTGGGCTCACACGACTGGGATAACAATAGCAGGGTAGGCATTCGGGCTCAGGCTACAGCCTGGCCTCTGAGACTCTCCCCCCCTTGCTGGGTGTCTGAGCTTGGGCTCCAGCCCGATCCTGAACGTCTATTTTTAACCCTGCAGCGCAAACCTGAGTCAGTCGACCCAGGCTCTGAGACTTGCTGCCGGGGGGGAGGGTTCTTTTTCTGCTGTGTATATGTCCCTTTCCATTGAAAGTCAGGCTTAAAAGAAAAGCCACTGTCAAGGTCGCTAGGAGTTAATCCAAATCTGTTCATGTAGTTCATGCAGAGTGAACGGTAATCAAAAAACAAAAGTAGCGCATCTGCAACGGCTGTTTTATCTTCTCTTAGTTCATAGTAGCCACGTTTCACTTGTCACAGTTTCGACAGCTATATCCACTTCAGTCTGTTTATCAAGCCAATTACATAGCTCTTGGGTCACCACCCCACTCTGCAAGCTTTTAAAAATTAACTTCCCAGTATTTATTTATCTGAAGTGATATGAAGGAGAACAGGTCACAATTTCCAACTCTAACTAACCAAAACACAAAGCCCAAGAATTGGGAGCAAAACAGATACCTCACAAAACAACGAGGAGTCCTTGTGGCACCTTAGAGACTAAAGAATTTATTGTGCATAAGCTTTCGTGGGCTAAAGCTTCTGCCCAAATAAATTTGTTAGTCTCGAAGGTGCCACATGGACTTCTCGTTGTTTTTGCTGATACAGACTAACACTGCTACCCCTCTGAAACCAGATACCTCTCAGGCAGACGGAGGGAAAGGCCAAGTTACAGCAGGAGGCAGATGTCTTTTGTGCAATATTCTATCAGAACACAAAATATTTTGCACTTTTAAACCCTCCTCTGTCAAATGGTTGTAAAGCACTTGACTTACAAGTGAAACATTTGTAAAGTTCCATTTCAAGGTTATGCAAGGCATTGAGGGCCTGCGGGGACTCCAAACAACTTCAGCAGGAGTGGGATGAGGCCAGTCATGAACTCAGACAGTCTGTGCGGTCGCTATCCCCATTTTGCAGGTCAGAGAGTGAAGTCACGGAAAGGTCATACAAGCAAGCCAGGAGCTGGACTGGGAGTTTCCTGACTTCTATTCTGGCACTTTCCATCACGAAACCACCCTCCCTTCAAACCAGGTCAGTACATCCCTCACTACTGCGACATTGTCCCAGTTCAGACTGAATCATCAGGGGGTTTTGAGATGGGATTGAAATATGCAACGTTTTGAAGCCAAACTGAAACCACTTGTGGGTTCAGGAAGGTGGTACAGCTCTCAGCTGAGTTGGAAATCCAGCAGAGGGTTGAGGATACGTCATACCACTGCCAAGGGTTCATCCTGAAAGGAGGTGGCGGGAACAAGGAATTAGGATGAGGAGAAAATCTTTATCTCTCTCTCTCTCTCTCGATTGCTAATGCACTGGCTCCAAATGCCAGTCAGTCATTTACCGAATCTGCAGCACAAATTCCTATCAGCTATGACAAAGTATGACAGATGTTTTTAGATAAGGTATTCTGCAGTACTCCGTACTATATTAGAGCAAAGCATCTCTCGACCATGCTAATGCTGAGCCACCTTCTATGTTATGGACATACATAGCTTTTTTCATAGGTCCCTGATAGGCGTATTTAAAGATAATCGCTTGATGTTTCCACTGGCTGTTAGTTGTGGCTTGGGGTGTCTAGCTGGGTGTAAAAACTACATCTACTGAGGCTTCTTGTGCACCATAAGGGGGGGAGGGAGGATCAAACTGAGAATCTTCTATGATCATGGTTATTTGAAGTAATAAAGTCTTTACATGGAGCTAATTAAAAATATTCAAGCTGAAACCCTGAAGGCATTTCAAGGAGTGTTTGATCAGTTCATCTCTTTCATTTCCACCTAATGGCTCCACAATCACAGAGGAAGCGGAGGGGGACTCTGTGACCTTGAAGATGAGAAGGCCTGGACTGCGTTCAAGGGGCTGCTGCTCCAGCAGGTAGGAGAACTACATGCCCCAACTAGGCCATCCCGCCAGTGTTTCTCTCCTTCCTTTAAAAGCAGTTTGGCAAGAACTACACAAAATAATCAACACAAACATACGCTTTCAAGCTCAGAGACAAGTCTGTTAGCGCTGGCTATTTTATTCACAGGCTTCAGGAAGACAAACGTCAGTCATGAATTTATAGCTAGAAAATGACATTTCACGGGTCATTTAAAAATCACAATTGCCTTTATTCTGCATTTAAAACAACAGGTAGCATTTAACTAATACTTTTAATTATTTTAAGCAGCCTGGCCACTGGTGCCTGCAGAGTCAGCTCAGCAGCAACGCAGCAGGGCTGCTAAGAGAGAACAGAGGTTGCCCCTCTAGCTCTGCTTCCCTGCCAGCAAAGAGCAGGGCTGAACAGACATCACTTACACCAGAGCTGGGGCTCTTCCAAAAAGACGCAGGCGTGGAATCTGGAAAATAAGCGCTGCACACTTCTTGACAAGGCACCAACCCAATGATGAGAGTCCCTGCTCTTTAACCCTCTCAAAAAATCCAGGCTCTACACGGGCCGCCCTCAAGGGACTCACTGAAACCACATGGAAACATCCCATAGTGTCAAAAAGTCATGGATAGCTTTAAATAAAAAACAGTAATGGAATCTGTGACTTCTGTGAATAAGACGCAGCCTTAAACGTAAGACGAGCTTGAGCTTTTAAACTACAGAAAAGCCCGTCTCCAGAAGGGTAAGACTAACGCTACGTTTACAAAGAGAATGAGCCATCACGTGCTCTCGGTTTTAGGCAGAATGCCTCCAATTTCAATAGGGATTTCAGCTTAAAATCTGATGCTATAATATAGCCCAAGATTGTTAGGGCAGCGGTTCTCAAACGTTTGTACTGGTGACCCCTTTCACAGAGCAAGCCTCAGAGTGCGACCCCCCCCTAAATTAAAAACACATATTTAACTCCATTCTAAATGCTGGAGGCAAAGCAGGGTTTGGGGTGCAGGCTGACAGCTCGCGACCCCCCATGTAATAACCTCTGACCCCCTGAGGGGTCCCGACCCCCAGTTTGAGAACCCCTGTGTTAGGGTGTGTGTTTGCCATCCTCTTCCCAGCCTTTTCAAGGCTGACATTCAGGTCAATATGGCACCTTTCATGCTCAAGCTCTAGAGAAGCACTCCATAAGGTACAACCAAAGCTTGGTAACTGTATGCGCACCAGTGATGTACTGTACTATTCGAGAACTTTATATCCCAGATCTCCAAACCAGCTGGATTTAAAAAGGAACACAGCTGGCTTGTCTAAAGTTAGCAAGAGTTTTCTTCGCTGCTTCTCACTCCTTTTGAATTCCACTGTCTGAGCTCCTCAGTTTGTGTATCTACAGTTAGCCACTTCTGGAAAATCGGTGTGCTTGAGAGTAGGCAACAAAGTATCTGGTAGGAACCTGCAATAGCTCAGTCTAAAAAATTAGAAGCTGCTTGTCCAATTGCCATGCAGTTTAATGCTCTTATTGATTACATCTGATTGAATAATTTAATCGGCCGGGAGTCCTGTTCTAGACCCAGAAAAGGCACTCACAGCTGGAGGCCTGGGATGCAAGACCCCTGCAATTACTGGCCTGGGGTAGTGACGGTTGACAGGGCTGCAACTGCTTTAAGTTTCAGACCTGTCCTTTAGGATAGACCCTCAGGAAATATACTCTTCTTGGGAAGAGACTGTCTAGGAAGGAGTATGGCAGAAAGGGATCTAGGGGTTATAGTGGACCACAAGCTAAATATGAGTCAACAGTGTGATGCTGTTGCAAAAAAAGCAAACATGATTCTGGGATGTATTAACAGGTGTGTTGTGAGCAAGACACGAGAAGTCATTCTTCCGCTCTACTCTGCTCTGGTTAGGCCTCAGCTGGAGTATTGTGTCCAGTTCTGGGCACCGCATTTCAAAAAAGATGTGGAGAAATTGGAAAGGGTCCAGAGAAGAGCAACAAGAATGATTAAAGGTCTTGAGAACATGACCTATGAAGGAAGGCTGAAAGAATTGGGTTTGTTTAGTTTGGAAAAGAGAAGACTGAGAGGGGACATGATAGCAGTTTTCAGGTATCTAAAAGGGTGTCATAAGGAGGAGGGAGAAAACTTGTTCACCTTAGCCTCTGAGGATAGAACAAGAAGCAATGGGCTTAAACTGCAGCAAGGGAGGTCTAGGTTGGACATTAGGAAAAAGTTCCTAACTGTCAGGGTGGTTAAACACTGGAATAAATTGCCTAGGGAGGTTGTGGAATCTCCATCTCTGGATAT